>NC_052356.1:378063-525276 GCF_009727055.1 Benincasa hispida | reverse complement strand
ATGTCCGCATGACACACGTGAGGGCAAGCCAAAACGAAGGCAAGGTACTTAGATTAGCGCAAGTTCAGAAAAAAAAATATAATAATGTAAAAAATAAGCAAGGATAAAAATCATTTGACACCATGGTGAAAAAGTTTTTTTGAAATAAATCATGTGATGTCTCGGAATCTAGTAAAGTCCTTTTTGAAGGTTAAGCTTGTAGTCCCTAGGTCTTAGAAATATTTTAATAAGAGACTTGAATAATACTTAAGAAAATTTTGGTGCATAGGATTTGAATGAAGTATTCTTGAGAAATCTAGGAAAAGAGATCTGCGATCGACTTTCTAAAGGAATTCTTTAGCTTATGCTTGAGGACAAGCATTGTTTAAATTTGGGGGTGTGATAACGGGCAGAAGTGCATGTTATTACAGTGCTAAGTTATTAAACAATGAAGGTTCACGTTGATAAAATATGATAGATCACGTCCAAAAAGCATTAAGTTCATAACATTGCGGTCACATGCATTCATCACATAGAAATGGTTAATTTTTGTATTTTTATGCAGACTATGCATTGATGTAAGGCTGAAAGCACAATCACAAGAAATCACTGGTCGAGCGCAGCATTACCGCAAGGCTTTGGTGGGTGCATCTGGGTGAAAGGAATAATTAATCACGATGGGACAGAAAGCTGATGACAGTCGAATCCGAATTAAGTGGACAAGCCGCTAACGATAACAAGTACACTCAGCTTTTTCAGTGACAAATATTTGGCGCATCAGTCAGAGAATTAAAGCCATCCTATCTGTGCAATCATAAGAGAGAAGCCGCCTTTCACCCCAAAGCTTTATAAATACTGAAGGCATTCTTCAGAAAAGAGGTTCAGCTGGTTCAGCTAGTTCAACAAGTTTTTGTTCATAGTTTAGTCTTGTTCTTAGATTTTCTTTTATTTTAAAGCGGAAACGAGAGAAGGAGATTGTGCCAATAGATCATTCTAGTGAACTTGGGAGAGTGTCAGAAGCTTCAAGATTAGAGAGAGGGCCAACTCCTGCGGAAGCAGGAATATCTTTTGAACCGAATAGAGTTGATAGTGTAAAGGCCTTGGGAAGCAAGGGATTGCTACCAGACTCTCTATCTTTATCTTCCATTGTTATTTTATACTCAAACTCATTTATAGAAATGGAATTTACTTCTCTATATCTGTTCACTCTCTGTTTATTACGCATGATTAGCTAAATCTGTTGAATGGGTTGAGAAACATTTAGCTAGCATAACTAGGGATCTTCATTCTATGCGATTATCTTGTATTATGTATGTTTCATTCGTCCATTAGAGATACTCGGGAGGGTAGTCTAAGAATAGGATCTAGGGTTGGAAAAGTCAGGCTTCTCTATATCTGTTCACTCTCTGTTTATTACGCATGAGTAGCTAAATCTAGGCTCGGGAGAGTTAGATTAGAATACATAATCAAGAGATAGAAGCTTAGGAATAAGCATTGTTTTCTATTCTTAGAAAACAATGCTTATTCACCCTAGAGATAGGATATGATTATGTGCAGTCACCTTGTCTTTGTGTGAATCTTGCATCATCACATAGGAAAAGAGTAGAGACTTAGGAATAAGTTCTATGGACACTTTTGCATTCAACACATGCGTCCTAGACTTAGGAACACCGCAATTGCATTGGAAAATGATTTGTTGTTGCATGAGTGTAGCATGATTGCATAGTCTGACGCATTCCCAGGTAACGCTAGTTAAAGACCTTATCAACCCGTTCATCTGCATACTCAGTGCATCTATTGCATAATCAAACTTTTCTCAAATCCACCGCATTTATTTATTTCATTATCCCAACCAACAACACCAAACCACTATTTGAGTTACCTGTTACTGCAAAGTTATCGTGAAAAATTATCACGCTTTTTCCAAGTCCCTGAGTTCGACCCTGGACTTACCAGGAAACTCAGTGGGGTTTATACTTGGATTCCACTGAGAAAACTTGTTGCTCAACGTAATTCCATCACCGCATTTTATTCCATATTTTTACCTCATAAAATAACGCATCAGCCAGCAAACATGTAGTTGAGGAAGGCGACGTAGGAAGGGCTTTGATGGAGAAGAAGAAGAAGAAGAAGAAGATTGGGGATTTAATATATATATTAGTTTTTTTTATTTTTTTATTGATACTTGGGGAAGTCGGGAAATGAAAATGGGAGAGAGGGAAACAAAAAAAAATTGACCTACAATGTCGGTTTTAAACCGACATTAAAGATCTTTTTTTTTTTTTTTAAGAAACCGACATTGTACATCCATTTTAGTTTTTCCCACCCGAATCAAAGCCCAGATTTCTTGTAGTTCAAAAATGATATTGTTAGTTCCAAGTTTAGCCCTAAACAAATAAAATTTGTAAAACACGTACAACTACTAATAGTAACACATAGTAATTGTGGAAACACGAGATGGATCCTCAGGGTTATTGAATTTTTAGAAACAAAGTAAAAGTAAAACTATGATTGATATGAATTTTATAAGAGACTAATAGTATAGAGCATAAAAGAATTCTTGCTAAGATTTCAATGTAAAAGATCTTGAGGAATTATGTCGGTTACTCTAATTCAATCATTGACTTAATTTTACTTATGCAATTTAATTGTTCCATGACCCACTAGAGACATGCCCTAATGTCCCAACTAGTTAATTAACCTAAAATTGTCAATTAACACTAATTTAGTTCTAAGATGCTTTCTAAAAACATTCCACATAAAATTCCTAAATTGCATTAATTCTAGGGTTTTCAAGGCTATGACATGCTTGAAATACTATAGAGTCAATTCAAGAATGATTTATTTGAATGATCTAAATTAGTCATACTTTCAAGAAATACTATTAAGTTTTCTAGTTCTTGCAACTTTATTGCAGTTATGCTATAGAACCATGTAATTTTGCGTACAAAAATCTAACAACTTTGAGGTGTCAACTCATGTCTATCACATTTTATTGAAATTAAAATAAAAAACATTCAAGAACAATCAATTACACAAGATGAAATTACAAGAAAAAGCCTCAAGAATTTACTAATATAACAATTTCCCCAAGAAAAAAAGATTACCTAGCCATGAAGTGATAGTTTCTTGAAGAAATCCATTGAATCAAGCAAGAAAATGAGACAAGAATGAAGAAATTATAGAAATTTCTCTTTAGAATCGTGAAAATTGTTCTCTCTTTTGCAAAACGTGGTCTCTCCCTCGTAAAAATTATGGAAAAACTGAGTTTTAATGGCTGTAGATCGTAGTGTTGCGACCTTGGAGTGACGCTGGCTCGATGCTCTCTTGTCTAAAAGGTGCGTGCACATGTTTTTTTTACAAGTAATTTGGTCGAATTAAGCATGCTACTGCCTTTCAGCATTGCTCAACGCTGGTTGGAGGGTCGCGACGCTGCTTCTAGTGGCATTTGGTAAACATTTTTACTTTCTTCAATTATGTTGATTTCTTAGTCTTTTTTGATCATTTTTAATCCAAATTAGTTGTAATGACTCCAAAATGCTCTCGAGACTATTTATAAAATTGACATTTAATGTAAATTAATAGTATAAAATTGAGGGATTTATGTACTAAAATATGGTTATTTTTAAGACCTATCAAACACAATCTTCAATGTCAGTTTTCAACTAATATTGTACCCCTATAATGTCAGTTTTAAACCAAAATTAAAGCCCAGTTTTATAGTAGTGAGCGAAATAGTCACTTTTACTTTATAAAACCGTTTACTGTTAAGAATGACTATTTCAATTTGATGACCTAGGTAATTCGGTCTTAGTCCTGCGCTAACTATGGACTCATGTTTATTCGAGATTATCCTTTAATCTGCATGGGTGAGAATGATTCAACATCGCCAACTCAATAAACTTTCCATTTTAGGGGTAAGACTGGGTAGATAGCTGGATACATAGTCCTACAAGATGGAAGTCACTTTTACTTGATGTTAGGGATAATAGATAGGTTGTTCTTCTAATTCCTGACTCCAGGTCTTGAACAAGGGGCCCCACCCTCTCATTGGCCCAAGAGAAACTTGGTTTGGTTGTTGGATCACAAACCAATTGTTCATTAGAGGATCAATGAGACATAAGGAGCAAGATGTAAGTACATGGGCAAATGGTAATTTTGACTTAGCTGTAATAACTAACAACCTGTGAAGAATGAACTTACTAATCATGGTTAAATCAAGTGGACAGAAATATATACTCAGCAAAGAGAGTGCAACTATTGGGCTTTGGTAAAGTGTCTTGATAGTGAATGAATGTTGGTTAATTAGGTTATAGTGTTTAGCCAGTTAATCTTGAATCGTTGGAGCTCATGATCTGTAGGTCTATTAGATCCTCATGCTAGCTTATATCAAACTAAACCTCAGGACAGTGTGATGAGAGAATTTGAAAAGTTCAAATTCGACTTAGGGAATTATAGTTAATTATATACGACATAATTAACATAAGTACATAGTTTAATTGTTAAATTAAACGAAATTGGAGAGTTGTAAATATTTAAATTTGATTTAAATATTATACACGTAAATGAGTATTCACATTCAGGATTGGTGTTTTATTAATTTAATATTTGATATTAAATTAATTTTATTAATAAAATTATTTAATTAATTATTTAAAATTAGTTAATAGGATTGATTTTATTTAAAATTAGTTTTAGAAAAATGAATTTTATTTAAAATTAATTATTTGAATTAAATTTATTTAATATTAAAATTCATTTTAATTTAAATTTATGAAATTTAAAATTCAAATGAGTTTTAGGGTTAATGGGATTTTTTCACTTTTCCCACTATCTTAAACACCTAATCCCACCCACTTTTGCATGTTGAATTGGTGTCAACGTGAGAAACAATTCATTTTGCATTATTGATTCTATAAATAAAAGGAAAATTGGCTGAAGAATGGTTCAGGCAATTTGATTTTTAAAAGAGAATTGTTCTCTTCAAAATTCTTCACACCAAAACTCCCATTCTCTCAAAATTCCATTCTATCAAAATTCCCTTCAAATTCTTTACAAATTGGTCGAAGAATAGCGAGAAAGACACTAATAATGATCCACGACGAATTTGTGATCAAAATTAAGCAAGGACTTACATCAATTTAGAGATCTAGAAATGTTGTATTTCTGAAACCCTAATTACTTGTTATAAACATGCATTCTTTAATTCTAAAATTAATGTAGTTAGAGTACTTAGAATCCTAATTGCTCCCACATGCACGTTGTACTCTTACATAACCAATGAGGTTACGGGTCGTTTTGGGTGGGATTAAGTGGGTATATCACTTTAAATCCCTTTTCGAACTACTTTAAGATTCTTTATATTGGTCTTTAATGCTTGAAAGCTTTTAATTATGGATTTGGAATGGTTTCAGAGCTATTCGAACACTTTTCAGTAAGAACCAAGCCTATTTTTTTGAGTGTTAAGCGTGATGGCTATGTTTAGAGCCTTTCAAATCAAATTTGGATGTTGTAAATTAGCCTTTTTAACTCTGGAGTATTAAGCGTGATGGCTATCTTCCTCCATTTCTCTTTGTTGATTTAGTCAGCAAGGTCAATTTATTTTATATTAGACAGTAACAATCAGAATTCTTTATCTCATGTTTCTAGCTTGCAAGTTTTCAGATTGTTCTTGACTTTGTGTCTTCATCAATTTTTTTTATATATATTTGATGGGCTATTATTTTGACTGCTTGGTACATGGAAAGAGTTGTTTTCTGGGTTGGATTTGAATGTTTCTTGAATTCAGTTATGTGCTTCTCTCAGTCATTCTTCAAGATTTTGATTTTGCTATATGTTTAAAAGTCTGATGTTTCTTGTTAAGTCATCCATTTGAGAGAAGTTTCTAGTTAAAAGGTCTCCTTATCTTTCTCCCGCCTCCTTGTCAATGACAGTACAAACATTTAGTTACAGGGAACACTCTTGGGTGCTGCAAATAATTTCTATAAGGCAGTAAAGAAACTCTACTTAGACGGTGCCATTCGAATCACAACCGTGCATTCTCAAGTCGGTTTTTCGAACTCGTTTCCGCCTTCTTCGTGTATATTTAGAGAAAATGTTGTCCAGTATATGAAAACTTTGTTGGAGTTTCTTTCAGAGATTGGTTCACCTTTCTGTTTAAATGCTTACCCATTTCTAGCCTATATGAGTGACCCTGAAAATATTGATATCAACTAAAGGTATTTTTTATCCCTTCAGGCCAAAGAATGTATTGAAGGCATATACTTCCGCAACGTTTAACAAAAATTTGAAGCCAGGGCTGACTTGATCTGAGAGAAATTTGGGGCTTTTCAAAGCTGATGGGAGTGTATCATATGACACTGGATTTCATGGAGTCAAAGCTTCTTCTTCAGATTCATCTTATATAGCTCTTAAGGTATGTAATTCATCACAACATATGAAAAATGTTATATCTGTTGAAACTATGTTATTCCTTTCCCTTGTCCAAATTAATTGTTTTGGCATGTTTATGGGCTCATCTTGTGGTTATTTTGAGAGCTAGTTGTATATATGTGTTTGTAGACTTTATGCTTGGGTTGTTTATGGTTCTTGAGTGCCATTGACGCAGTTTTTAAATTCTTGTGTAGACCTATCTAATTAATGTTCTAAGATGATTCTGATTACGATATGGATGTTCTGTTTGCATCTTATTAGATGTTAAACAATCTACTTCGTAACTGTTGATTTTCATATGTGAATGATACAATATTAGCCTTTAGGAGAGTTAAACATACATGACTAATGACTTTCGTTGCAATTGGTAGAATAAGAAAGGAAGTAAGGGAGGCATTGGTGTTCATTATAATAGAAGTGAAAATAATAGAAGTGAAAATTAGAATTCACAGATTATTTATATAAAGTTAGAATGCAAAATTTTTCCATGGCAACTAACATAACTTGTGGTTATATATGTATATATTCCTGAAATTCTTGTTGAATATTTAAATCTTAGTTCAATTTTTAAAATGTCCCATAAATTCTAGAATAGAAATGAACGCTATGTTAGCATATAGCTAAAAATTATTTCAAGTATGGATATATGATGAATTTTCTCTACCAGCGTTCTTTAACATCCGATTTAAATTGTTAGTATGTAGCTCTGCAACAAAATCAGTATTTCTATTGCATTAGTAACATTTTCATATTAATAACATTCGATAGGCATCATTCTAATATCCGATTTAAATTGTATGATCATTCGATAAGCATCAATATAATATGGTTCTTTTTTTTTTTCTCGCTAGGTTAATTTTGGTCTAGCTCAAATTGCAAAATTCTCTTGTGTGGGGTAGTTGAATTCTTATTCTGTGTTGTTTGTCCATTTTTCTCTACTTGTAAGAAGTCGTACTTTGGATTACAGTGACAACAAGTGTGTGTGCACTTTTCTTTTTTTTTTGGGGGGGTGAGGTGAAAGTAATTATGATTTTATTTTGTGCATGTACAGATGAAAAAGAAATATTATTAATTTGCACGTGCGTAAGCAACAAATAAATACATACATACATACATACATATATATATACTTAATGACAAAAAGATGATAAAATTTAATATCAAACAATTACAGACAAAAAGTTAGTGAAAAACCGACAGTGAAGAAAATGTTCACTGTTGGTTGAAAACAGTATTCAATGTCAGTTGAAAACTGATATTGAAGATAATTGACATTGGAATCTTGGTCATTTATAATGTCGGTTTAAAACTGATATTAAAGATAATCGACATTAAACATCTTTTATAACACGATTTTCGATGTTAGCTTTCAACCAATATTGTACCCTAATAATGTCAACTTTAAACCAAAATTAAAGCCCAGTTTTGTAGTAGTGTGATGTGGTTTCCTTTTTTCTTATACTTTAGATTTATTTCATTACTCCAGAATTACCCATAACATTAGTTTCTATCACAGATACTGGCCTCTTATATGTCCCACAAAACCTCGAATCTGCCTTGCAATCAATTGGCCCACACCTATTGGAATGTCGCGTGCTATGTAGTATGCGGCCATGACTCTATCTCTCGAAACTATTTTGTCATGAGAAGTCGGGATGAGTCACCGTTTCACCAAATACACCCAAAGCTGCGCCTCCGAAAGCAGTTTATTGAATGCAAAGGTTCTGATGCCTTTCATAGATACCGACCACTACGTGCCCAGTTGCGTTAATATCTTCAGTGCATCTTCCATTTGTTCTTCTGTGGGATCATCAATGATTTTATTACCCGACACCTCCAGGATGTCCTTCATCTGATATAACTCATTGATGTCCTTTGCACTGAAAGGCACTATCTCCCCTTTCATGATCACCGCATCTTTGGTGCCATGAAGTCATCCATTATAGAAAGCTCGCACTACCGTTGGGATTATAATGGATGGGCACCGGCATAATGTTTTCCATCCATGTTCCAATACAACACTTGTGATTAAGTCCGGTAGTGGCGTTGGCGTAGGGAAGAACCCCATCTCCATCATCATGTCGTCATACTTTTTCTTCTTGGATGGGCGTCCTTTGGCCAACGCAGGCTCACTGCTTTCCGCTTTTGCTTTTCCCTTCTCTTTTATCAACGCAAGGCGGGATCTTTGTTTTTGTCTCTTTTCCTGTTCCTTGCACTGTTCCTCCTTTTCCCACTCCACAATTTCTTTAATCTTCTTTTCTCTTATGCACTGAACATTTGCTCTGCACCTCTTCTCCTTCTTTTCCTTCTTCTTCTTTTCTTCCTTTTCTTCTTCTCTCATTTCTCTTTCAAACTGCTCTGAGGCTAGCAATATGCGTTGTTCTTCCTCGAGTCTTATTCTCTCTTCTTCTGTCGAGATTGCGTTGTTGCGGCATACTTCTTCATCGTGTAATTTTCTTCTTAAATCACCTTCTACAATGATTTGTTGTGCACGCAAAATCTTCTCTTGTTTTTCTTCCTCCTCTTCTCTTCTCCTTTCCTTCTCTTCTACTACAGTTTGCAAAATTGGTGGGTCGATTGTTGACCCTTGCGGCGTATTCTCCTTGCAACGCCGCATAAGAGGGGTGATGTCTGGATCCTTTCCATCATCAGTCGTAACCATTCTTATTTGTGTTGATTCCTCTTCAAGTTGCACTGATTCTCTTGGTTGCATTGACACCCCCTTATCCCTGTCTCTTATACACATCTAGATGTGTATAAGAGACAGTGTGTGGATCCTCTGGGTCCTCAGCCGTAACCATTCTTATTTGTGTTGATTCCTCTTCAAGTTGCACTGATTCTCTTGGTTGCATTGACACCCCCTCATCCACCTTTGCGGTGGTTGATTCTCCATCGAATTATGAACTCTCAGCCCTCTTTCTCTTTTCTTCCTTCTTCTTCAGGCGCTTCCCTTCTTGCCTGCGTTCCCTTACACCTGTCTCTTATACACATCTAGATGTGTATAAGAGACAGATAGGATTCTGTTTTAACAGTTTCCTTAGGATCCGAAATGGCCATGACACTTCTCTGCAAAGCTTCTTCCATCTCTTCTTCTAAAGGCAATGGTTGATTAACGACTCCCGTTTCAGGTAGCCCTCCCTCCTTTTCCATATTACTCAGAATTCTCCCGAACACTTCTCTATCGTCTCTTCTCTTCTTCTCGCTTTCAGATGACAATGTTGGAAGTGGGGCACTCTCCGTGCTTTACCCCTCTCTGATTTGGAGTGGTCTGGCTACTAAATGCTTTCGCCGAGGTTTTTCGGCGATTCCTGGGATGGGTTTTGGCTGGGCGGCAAGGCGGCGGCTTGCTGCGAGGAATGCCGCCTCTCTTGCAATGATTTGGGCTGGTGAGGGTGATGAGGGTAAAGAGGATGAATGGAAAGATTGATCGGCCATGGTTGTACTGAGTGAAAGAGTTGGAAAGGTTCTTAGGGTTTTACGAAGAAAGTTTGAAGTTTGGGTATGCAAAGGATCTGCTAGGGTTTCGTTTCGTAAAAGACTCAAATAGACGACCTAAGAAGGGGAAGGACGGAATTTATAGGTTGAGCCTTGATGGGCCCAACGTAAATTCTGCGGTGGCAGGCCTTGAGGACTCAAAAAGCCTGTCGCCGCGCTGCTCACATTTATGAATTAGCAGAGAAGTACGTCTTTTCATATGCTAAATCATCATTTCCTTGGATGCCTAAATGATTGGACTACTCTATTTGCAAAAAGAATTTATCTTTTGTGTTTTATTCGGATGGGCATAAGGTTAAGATTAACATAATGCCTCCATTAACGCAAATGCATATTTGCAGAGGACGGGCAACAACGCATGTATCAACGCAACACCCCCCCCAACTCAACGCATTTCTGGAGGACGGGCACACTGTATTTCTACTGGTGTAACACTACCTCGACATAGTGCATTTTCGCTAAGGACGGGCGAAAAATACATATGAGCGCAACACACCCCTCAGCGCAGCATTTGGGTAGGATGGACACAAAGTGTATCTTGTTAGCACAAGATGCACCCATCATTGCAATGCATACCGGATGTTGATTTTTATTATTATTTCTATTATTATTATTATATTTTTTTTTCATCAATGCAAGTCGCTGGGACTTTGCGGTATTCATTTTCTTCTTATTAGTCATTCACGAAAATTAAGAATAACAGAATTAATGCATAAAAAGTAAGAAAATTGGACAAAGCACAAAAATTAACGTAATTGAATCAAATGAAAATTGAATTCATAAAGCAATCAAAGCTAGTTTAAGGAAGAAATAAATAACAAAATTCATAAAGCAATAAAGGAAGCAATTAAGAAAGCAAGTAAACATAGATCTTAGAGATATGGATTGAAAGACAATTTTCCCATGATTACCGCAATCCACACCTCTGCAGGCGGTCAAGCTTGCCTGCGCAATGTCATCAAGGACATTGTTCCTTCCCGTGAGATCCCGGGGCTTCAGAATTATTTGGCTGCGTTTCAGGTGTTCTATTGCGAAGTTCGGTTGTCAGTTGCCCAACTTGGATCTCCAAGTTCCTGATTGAGATGCCTGCAACTGCATGAAAGTATCGTTTTTTCTCATATACTGTCTTCAAGTAAGGACTCCAAGGATGATGCAATTTCCAGGGGTAAGAAGGACGGGTTGGGTTTTCGCGGTGTCTCTTGATGACCTGCATTCTGATTCTGTTGAAAGATGAGAGGATTTCTCGATTTCCGAATTGTTGCTCTGATGGTTATCGCCCCCTCGTCTGTGATTTCCTGCACCCAAACCGAAGTTTGGTGATATTCGCCAACCAGGATTGTCAAGTTTGCTTAGGGTTGTTCTGGATAGCAAACACTTTGTTGTGGGTTTTATAGAGCACATCTTCTACAGCATGGCCCCCTCCACATTGGACACAACTTATTGCCGGGCCACTTGTGCCAGTGCATTGGATTGTGTTGAACTTGCAGAGAGGGCACCCTTGATTAGTGCCATCGTTTGTAGAAGAGAGGTCACCGTGGCCATTTCGTGCGGCAAAGTTTGTCACTTGTATCTCCACTGGTACATGGGCGTTATATTCCTTCTTCTCTCGGAGCCTCTACCCCCATACCCGTCATCCACCCAGTCATCCGTGTTTCGCGAAATGCGATCAAGGATGACCTTGGCTTCTATGTAGGTCTTATCCATGAATCCTCCCACTGCGGAGGCATCAACAACAGCTTGCGTTGATCTATTTAGGCCGTTATAAAATGTTTCCATCAAAACGCAATCGGGAATCCCGATATGCGGACAATTTTTCACCAACCTTCTGAACCACACCCAAGCGGTGCTCAGAGTCTCGTTATCCATTTGCTCGAAGTTCAACACATCCTTTCGTCTTCTTGCATTGACTGCTGGAGGGAAGAACTTCTTCATTAAACGTTCCACCAACTGGTCCCATGATGTGATTTCGTTTGGCTCTAGTGACTGAGTCCACTTCCTTGCCGCATCCCTCAATGTATATGGGAAGAGGTAAAGTCTAATACCTTCTGAGGTGACGCTAGGGATGGAGAAAGTACTGCACATCTCCACAAAGCTGGTAAGATGGGCATGCAGGTCCTCACCTTGTAGACCTCTAAATTGCCCCGTGTTTTGTATCATTTGGAGCATGATCGACTTTATTTCGAAATGTGCATTCTCCTCAACCATAGGTCGTGAAATTTCAGGCGAGAAGTCGTAGAGATTGGGCGCCGAATAGTTCCTCATGGGGATATTGCGGTCAGCAGCAAGAAATATAGTGTCTTGCACTGGCCGGTTGGCCCCTTGTTTCCTTCGGGTGCCTCGTTATTATCGTCTGCCATATTGACTCTTCTTCGCCTTGCACTGTTTTGGCGTGCCCTTGTGCGAAAAGTACGCTCGATCTCTGGGTCAGCTTCGAATTCTGGATCGGTTCCAGTACTCATAAACTGTCAGTCTGTTCTTCACATTAAATAGACAGTATAAAGAGATCTGTCCTGCAAAATACCACAAAAGTACTTAACATTAACCATTACCAATCCCCGACAATGGCACCATAAACTTGATGACATGGGATTGGATGCCTTTATCTTTATGTATATAGACAATGATGAATATGAATGATACAAGCTCATGCTGCCATAAGCTTGTAAGGATACGACATGTAATGTTGTCTATCTGATGCTCTGATGAATGAATGAATGCTCTAATTGAGCTTAAGCTCTTTTGCGATAAAAACATTTTTTATGCAATACTATGTCTAAATATATGCATTGTTAATGATATGCTTGTATATGTGATGGAGTAGTGCGTGTCACAAGTTCCCTTACGCTGAAACCAAGTATAATTCCAACGGAAGTTTCTCATAATGATCCGAGGTCGAACTCAGGGATTATTTTCGTTAATGCGTTACTTAAGTGATATATGTGACCGATTTTTAACAATGAATAAAGAATGGTGGTTTATACAAAACTATAAATTTCGAGGAAAGTAAAAATGCGTTAATAAAATAAATCCTAAACTAATATGATACACGATACAAGATACATGATACATGATAGTGAAGTCAAGTACTGACTGTGAAGTTGTACAAAGAATCGATGTATGTGATGGCAAGTCTTTATGAATGAAGCAGAAAGAGAAAGAGTAAATAGTAAAAACATCGCAAGTTTGTCAATTGCATTAAAGATGTAACTAAGGTTCTGCTTTCCCTTGGCGTACACCTCTCGGTGATCGGCTTCGTTCCCATATCTCTATGGTGAAACAGGGATGAACGTGATGAACGTAAGGTTATTTCCATCTCTGGAACTACTTCTTGCTTTAGTTAACGCATTCTTCCAACCTTCTCTCGATAGGCGGAATAACATCTTCACTTCTGCTCTCACAGGCAAAGATGCCGTCAAGCATGCTTTAGCTAAACTTAATCATTTCCTTAACACAAATGAACTCACTCGCTTAATTCTTGCTATTTACCCATGGGATTAAGAACACATCATGAAGAAGATAGGTTATGGATGTACAGAAAGAGACGGAAAGATGACAATGGTGACTATCATAACTTTTAATTCTAAAATTAAGCGTTCGATACATGTTGTGAATGAAAGATTAGAGAAGATGAATACAGATGATGAAATAGAGATTAGAAACAAATACAGAAAGAGTGTTAACGTCTTAACACAGATCCCAAACAGAGATTGTGCTTGCTAGCGTGTGGAAATGGTGGAGAGAAAAGCTTCCCTCTCAGGCTTGCTTTCCTGGTAGAATTGACCTTTGCACAGAGCTTCAACTACGGGAATTGGAAGGATTCTCTGCTCGGAGACTCACCTCTCGGCCTTGTCTCGTGGTTCTCTCGGATCTACTCTGTAAGTCGCTTCAGACCAGCCTCTCTCTCAGAATCAGTATATTCACATCTCTATGTATATATGTATATACCAGTATCTGTATCTGTATATATTTTCAACGAATTTGAAGAAGCTATTTATAGGCAAGTTCTTGGCTCTTTCAATCTGTGGTCCCCACGGTATAGTTATGGTAGTTCCTGAAATTGCGGAATGGAAAATTTCTTCTGTTACGTAATCAACCCGTCAGAAATGCACAACTGAAAGCTGTACACTTGGCAGAATCTTCTGCAAATGCGTTGTTTTTCATATCTTCGATTGATCACCGCATGTGGTGTTGTTTTTTATTACCACATGCGGTTGAAATTACGTTGATCGCTAGAGCTCTTGATCGATTTTCGCATGCGCCGTCGTTGCATTGATCATCTCTTCATTCTTGATTGATGAGCGTAAAAAAAAATGTAGATGCATTGTTCATTTTGCTTTTAAGCCATGAACACATGCAATGACTTATTTCCTGCAAAACAGAAACTGAAACATTCTATTCTACCATCGCAATGGTGTTAGTGGGTGTATTTACGACATTTTATAATTTTCACATTTCTTAGCCAATTTCTATTCTATCAACTCAACTTTTCTTTCTTTTAACCGCAATATCTAAATAAAACAATATAAATAACTTGTTTTTCTACAAGTTAAACAAGTTATTAAAGAGTTAGGTTGTAAAGGGCACTTACCCGTAGTTGGATGTCCGCATGACACACGTGGGGGCAAGCCAAAATGAAAGTAAGTTGCCAAGATCAATGCATAAATAAATGACTGCAACTCCGCTGCCAAGCAGGTATGAGTTTAGTTTGAGAAAGAGCGCCTTACTCGTAGTTGAATGTCCGCATGACACACGTGGAGGCTAACCAAAACGAAGGCAAGGCACTTAGATCAGTGCAAGGTCAGAAAAAAAATAATAATGTCAAAAATATGCAAGGATAAAAATCATTTGACACCCCAGTGAAAATGTTTTTTTTTAAATAAATCATGCGATGTCCTGGAATCTAGTAAAGTCCTTTTTGAAGATTAAACTTGCGGTCCCTATGTCTTAGAAATATTTTAAGAAGAGACTTGAATAAGAATTAAGGAAATTTTGGTGTATAGGATTTAAATGGAGTATCCTTGAGAAATCTAGGAAAAGAAATTGCGGTCAACTTTCTAAAGGAAATCTTTAGCTTATGCTTGAGCGCAAGCATTGTTTAAATTTGGGGGTGTGATAACGGGCAGAAATACACATTATTACAGTGCTAAGTTATTAAACAATGAAGGTTTACATTGATAAAATATGCTAGATTGCATCCAAAAAGCATTGAGTTTATAACATTGCGGCCGCATGCGTCCATCGCATAGAAACAGTTAACTTTTGTATTTTTATGCAGAAATGCGTTGACACAAGGCAGAAAATGCGATCACAAGAAATCAACAGACGAGCACAACGTTACGGCAAGGCTTTGCGGTGATTTGTGCTCGCAAACATCTGCTCAAGAAGGATTGCCGCATAGAGCCGGGGCAACTTGGTGTGCGCATCTGGTTGAAAAGCATAATTAATCACGATGGGACAGAAAGCTGATGACGGTCGAATACGAATTAAGTTGACAAGCCGCTAATGATAACAAGTACACTCAGCTTTTTGGTGACAAATATTCGGCGCATTAGTCAAAGAATTAAAGTCATCCCATCTGTGCAATAATAAGAGAGAAGCCGCCTTTCACCTCAAAGCTCTATAAATACCAAAGGCAACCTTCAGAAGAGGGGTTCGGAGAGTAGAGAATTTTTCCTTAGATAGTTTAGCCTTGTTCTTAGATTTTCTTTTATTTTAAGGCAGAAGCGAGAGAAGTGAGATTGTGCCGATAGATCGTTCCGGTGAACTTGGGAGAGTGCCGGAAGCTTCAAGATCAGAGAGAGGGCCAGCTCCTGTGGAAGCAAGAATGTCTTTTGAACATAATAGAGTTGATAGTGTAAAGGCCTTAGGAAGCAAGAAATTGCTACTAGGCTCTCTATCCTTAATTTCCAATTGTCATTTTGTACTCAAATTTATCTATAGAAATGGAATTTACTTCTTTATATTTGTTCACTCTCTGTTTATCACGCATGAGTAGCTTAATCTGTTGAATGGATTGAGAAGTACTTAGCTAGCTTAACTGGGGATATTCACTCTATGCGATTATCTTGTATTATGTATGCTTCATTCGTCCATTAGAGATACTCGGGAAAGTAGTCTAAGGACAGGATCTAGGCTTGGAAAAGTCAGGCTAGAATCTAGGCTCGAGAGAGTCAGATTATAACGCATAATCAAGAGATAAGAGCTTAGGAATAAGCACGGTTTGCTATTAACACATCGCATGCATCCTAGAGATAGGATATGATTGTGTGCAGTCATCTTGTCCTTGTATGCATCTTGCATCATCGCATAGGAAAAGAATAGAGACTTAGGAATAAGCTCTATGGACATTGTTGCACTCAACACATGCGTCCTAGACTTAGGAGTACCACATTTGCATTGGAAAATGATCTGCTGTTGCATGAGTGTAGGATGATCGCAGTCAAAGCATGTAGACGTGAAGTTTCTGGTTGTTAAAGAAAGAGTTCAGAATGGTCAAATTTCAATAGAACACACAGGATAAACTCTATGGTGGCAGATCCATTGACTAAAGATTTACCACCTAAAGTTTTCATGAGCATGTTGCTCACATGGGTGTTAGTCACTTTTCTGGTTTAGTGGGAATTTGTTATTGAGTATGTTCTTTGACCTTATTTTGTTTATTTTCTATATAGAATAAAGTTGATGGTTTATGTTTTATTATCTAAACTCGTTTATCATGCACGCAATTTAGCATAAAGTTTTTTAGAATGATCTCATTAAGGAATTTGAACCAGTTGAAAACAGGCATGATCTAGATCACTTTGCATGTAGTTTCTATGCTATATATCCATACTTGATTTATGTCATTGAATGTATTGGAATTGGTGATCAAGGAAGGTTTAGTTACAAGGATAGTGACGAAAGCCGCCTTGATTCCATGCTAATACAGGAGATGGACCAGATTGAACTAAAGGGGAATTCTATTATTGAAATAACTTGTTTATGCACGCTTAAGGTTTATGTGATTCAATTATATCAGGTACACAGACATAGTCCAAGTCGGAGATTGTTAGACATATTTAAATAATAATATGTTTAATTAAAGTATGGGCTATGCTTGTGGATTAATAATTTATCACATTGGATTATTTTATTAGATTGGGCCCTATTATGTGATCTAATTAATTAAGGTCCTAGATTCCTAATTGAGTATGGACTTAATGGGTAGAAGCTTATTCCTAGTTCATTAGGGTTTAATGGGAACCCTAATTGAACTAGTATATAAAGAGACCTTAGTGCTATGGTCCCCAATATACCAAAATAATAAGCACTCATTCTTTCTTGAATCTCATCTAGAGAGAGATCTCACTAAGGGCATTGGGAGTTTTAGTTGAGGAAGAGCATAGTCATCCATCATCATCTTGAAGCTATCATCAATTTTGCAATGGAATCCGATATGTTATTTTGAAAATTTGACATAAATGATCTTAGGGTTTATCTATTCAATATAGATATTAAGAATTTATGCTACCATTCTATACATCAAATACATTTAAGTAATTCCTTGAAATATCATAATATTAGGTCATTAATAAATAAACCACCCACAATATTATTGGTGAAGAACATTGGGTCATAACCTATTCTGATCACTAATTGGCCTTAAATAGTAATTCAAGCAATGGTATTAGAACTTGTGAATCCCCAAATTAAAGTACGTCGTCACTTTATTTAACATCCAACCTTAGTTTCCATCAATTAACATTAGTTAACATTAGTTTGTCAATTTTCATGGATTCAAGCTTAAATCTACTATGTCTTTGCCTCATTCTCTTTTCAATGATCTCTTTTTGTACCTTAGAATGTTATGGTCTTTCAAGGTTAGATTTATAAGTTTTTGGAAATTAAAAAATGGCCCAAAATAGACTGAGTAAAGTTATTATTATGAGGTGGCTTTGAGTAATTTTCAAACCTTAATTAAGGATCCTTTTGGATTGACTTAAGACAGAAGTGTTTTTCAAAACACTCATTTTTATTTAAACACTCTTGATAAAAATGGTTTAAAATACATTTAGAAAGCTATTTTGAATGATTGTTAAATATTCCAATTCTTTCTAAGATAATTTATTTTTTAAAATTAAACACTTGAAAATATATTCTAAATACATCTTAAAAGGATAAATATTGGCGTCAAGCGACATAGAAGGAAAATGTAAAGAGAGAGGAGGTTTTACGATATTGAGAGGGAGGAAGAAAGAGGGGACAAGAGGAGAAGAAGTGGGTTCCTCTCTATTTTTTGTGTGGCTCACGTGAGGCCGCAAAATACTCTTTTCTTTTTTTTTTTACTAAACCAAATTAGACTTTTCTTCTTGTTCCTTAATTAACAAATTGACTTTACCAACTCCACATTTATTTGAATTTTTATTTTTTAAAAAACATCTCATAAAAAACAAAAATATTTTTAAAAAATAAGAAAATTGTTTTATATGAAAAAACTACTAAAGATATTTACAAATGATAACAAAATATCGTACTTTGCTGCTGATACAGATAGTAGTCTATTACAGTATATTGTAGTTTATTAAAAATAAATAATGAAATTTTGCTATATTTATAAATAGTTTGGTTCATTTATCTATATTTGAAAACAACCTTAAAAAATAAATAACTTCTATCACGATTGTATATTCTATTGCTAGGAATCTAGTTCTTACAAATCTTGCTTCCTTTTTAGAATTTCATCATCAAAATTCAATCAACTCGATTAAAATGTCCATTTAAATTTCACTTCTCTTTGTTACCTTATATATCATCACATGTTCACGTCGTTCATGTGCTTGAAGACAGAAAAAGATTATCTTATAATAATTAAGTATTCAACTTAAGTCTATAAATAATAACAAATGCAGGAGAAGTCATCGACTAAAAAATTTGATATATAAAGAATGAAATTGGTATATCAATTGTATAACTTATAAATGCTTTATAATTGATATATAAGTTGGTATATTAGTTGTCATATATTTAAAGTATATAAATTATATTCTTGATATACATGTTGATATACCCAATAAGGGTATACTTGAAATAAGGAAAAAAAAATATTTTTTGTCTTTAGGTTTTGAGTCTAGTATCCATTTAATTTGACTAGGTTTCAAAATGTAATTACAATTTTGGTCCTTTAAAATTTGAGTTTGATTTGATTTAAACTCTAAGTTTCAAAATGTTACAATAATTTTATCCTTAAGATTTGAGTTTTGTTTGAGTTTGATCTCTAAGTTTTAAGATTTTTATACTTGTATTAACAACATTTTTTTTCTTCTAAATACTACTGTTTAGTCATTAAGATTAATGTATATCAATTATTTTAAAAGGAATTCAAGGGAGTATAATTAATTGAGTTTCATAATTTTTTTATCACTATTAAAATTAATATTAAAATTCTACTTCATGGCTTTTTTAATTAATTAATAGACTGGAAAGCAAGAGTTTAATCCAAAATCATTACTAAAAGTATAAATCTTGAAATTTATGGACGAAATTGAAATAAAACTCAAATCTCAAAGATGAAATTATAACATTTTTAATCATAGGGATAAAATTAAAATCAAACTGAAAACTTAAGGATTAAAAGTATAACATTTTGAGTGAAAATAATTTTCTCTTAAAAGAATTATAAAAACTGAAATCATATTTAATGTTTTTTTTTTACATATTTTCAAAATTCAAAATTTCATTGCTAGAGTTTGCAAATTTCAGATTTTTTTTTTTTTTTAAATCTTACCTCGTCCCCTAAACAAGATTTTACTAATAGTTCACCAATAGCATAAAATAAAAATACAAAAACAAACACACAAAAAAAAAAAAAGAGAGAGAGAAAAGTGATAATGCAACCAAATAAATTAGCAACAGAAAAAATTCACTAAAAGAAGTCTATCGAAACTTAGTAGATAAGACATTAATTATAAACACAAATATACAGATCTCTACTATTATTTAAATTCAAAAAATAATTATAATAATACTTTCGTATATTAGAAGTCGTACTCATCTGATAAAACTTAAAACCATTTAAACAAAAAGTTGAAAGAAGAATTCGTCATATGAAAAATAATACAGCGTAGATATTAAAGTAATAATGATAATAAAAAGCATTCTTCTTTTTAACTTATGTAATTGATTGAAACATGATTAATCAATGAGATGGTTGAAAGGAGCAAAGAGCTTGGTTGACAACAGTAAATCCTCCATCAACAATCAAGTTGAGTCCACTCACACACTTAGACTCATCACTCCCCAAATACACCACAGCTTCACCAACATCTTCTTCCCTCAAAATATCACCACCTTTCAAGTTCCAATAAAAACTTGGAAACTCATCACCTTCTTTCAACTTAAACAACTTCCTTCCCATTTCAGTTGGCACTACATTAGGTGACACACAATTAACCCTAATCCCATATCTTCCCAAATCCACAGCTGTATTCCTCATCAATCCCAAAACCCCATGCTTCGAGCTCGTATAAGCATGCGTCCCAATCCCTCCGATCACCGAGCATATACTTGCGGTCGTCACGATGCTCCCTCGACCACACGGTTTCATCACCCGTGCTGCGTGTTTCGTCCCAAGAAAGGCTCCCACAAGGTTCACGTTCACCACTTTTTGAAAGGTTAATGGATCGTCTTTGAGAATGTCAAAGTTTGAAGCTTCATCAAAAACTCCGGCGTTGTTGAACATGATGTCTAACTTTCCATACTTGGAAACCGCCGTGTCGATGGCGTTTTCGACATCTTTCTCTTTTGTGACGTCGCAATGGACGAAGGAAGAAGATGACGAGCCAAGATAATCGTTGCAAAGAGCGTGTCCTAAATCATCTTCGATGTCTGCAATAACTACCTTGGCTCCATGCTTGAGGAAGAGCCTTGCTGTGTGCTCACCAATTCCTCTAGCCCCACCAGTGATTACGGCTACTTTGCCTTCAAGTCTAATATATCAAACAACAATCAAATATATTTTGGGTTTGAAGAAATCGTTGAAAATGATATAATATAAGTGTTTTGGTAAAGTTAAAGAGTAAAATAAATGAGTACCTTCTTGCAACGGCAGGAAGCAATTGGAAACTCATGGCTGCTCACACCAAATCTCTCTCTCCCTTTTTCCCCATCTTTCATAAACATATTAGTTATTATAGTACATCTCCATCAGCTAAATTTCTAATCATAAACTGTCACGTAAACAAAATTTAAAAATATATCTTTTTAATATTGTTTTCTTTTTGTCATTAAATAGATGCAATGGAGTTGGGCCTAGCTTAGGCTGCACCCATATATTGCTCTTCTAATTCTATGTCTATTTTACCAAATTGAAAAGAGTATTGCTTGAATGCATTTCAAGATCTATTTTTGTATGTGTGTTACTCTCATCACATACACAAGAAAATTATAATATTTAAAAGAAAAGTAACAACAATTTGCCACACGAAAAATTATGATTAGATAATTTGATAGAATGTACAAAGATAGGTACTATCTAGGATGCACATTTAAGTCCATTTGGTTACCATTTCGTTTTTTGTTTCGTTTTTTTTTTAAATTAAGACTATTTTCTCTCAATTTTTTACAATGTTTTGTATCTTTTTTTAGTATAATGGTTAAATTCTTAGCCAAATTTCAAAAACAAAAATAAAATTTTATAAGTTTTTTTTTTTATTTTTATAATTTGATTTGATTTTTTAAACCATTGATAAAAAGGTAAATAACAAATAAAGAAATTTAGAGGTGCAAGTAGTGTCTATAAGCTTAGTTTTTAAAAAAACAAAAACAAAAATTGTTTAAACACTTGGAAAATCAAACCAAATATGCTCTAAATTGTCGAGAATCCCACATTGAAAAAATTAAGGGACCTTACACTCTTCATAAAATAGATGAGTTACTCCTTCCATTGCCAATTGGTTATGAGATAGAATCCTTATTGATTGACATCTAGATGCTCCTACAATATTAAATGTGATAACAAATGAAAAACTATCACCAAATCGACATCAGAAAGTATGTAGGGATGGATTCTTGCAAATAAAGGTATCCGTATTTTTAAAAGTAATCAATAGAGTATTTACGATGATTCAACAAAAGTATTGTTTCTCCTCAATTTTTACACTTTTGGTAAGAATCAATCTTAATATTTTTTGTTTTTTGTTTTTTGTTTGTTTTTTTTTTTTTTTGATATGTGAACCTTGGTGTTTGATCTTATATCTAGTTGAAGTTCCAACTTCATTTTATTTTTCTGTTAATTGATTTTGCATTTTGTTGAACACTCAAAGAACAACTTGTACTTTCTACTTGTATATAAGTAATTATAATGTACATAAGTAATTATAAAGTTCTAGTCTACACATAACAAATACAAAGTATTTGTACTTTGTCCTGCTTTATATGGTTTTTATATACTACGGTTGATATTTTATTATTAATGTAAGAGGTTATAGTGGTTTAATTTGTAGATAACAAATACATTATAATTGCATTTAGGTACTCGATGGTAGAGATTAAGGACACAATTTTTATTCAAGGATGTACAAAGATTTAGTTACAAAATTATGGAGTACTTTCATTGCTATACTACCTGTATTACATATTCATATTTAAGGAGTAATGAAGATTTAATTATGAAGATAAATTGGCAGAAGTAGAAGCTTTAGGGAGAAAATATATGATTGGTTTTTCGAGATCTAGATTCTTTCTCTATTCTAATTTTCTTTGAATTCTTGCAGGAGCATCCATGGTGTTCAGCATTTTTCATTGATTTTTTTTTCTTTTGCAAAGGAATTTTTTTTCCTCAGTTTATTTCAATTTTAGGAAGATTTCAAACTTTTTTTTTTTCCAAAATACAGAAAATCTCTATGCTACTTAGCAAAAAATTGAGTTGTTATGATTTGAGAAAAAATTAGGTTGTTATGATTTTTGTTTTTCGGTTTTTGAATTTATTTGCTAATTTTGTTTGATGGGTATTTTGGTCATTTTCTATTTATTAAAAAATATCTTTAAAAACGATTTTTCATTTTTGTGATTTCTAAACCTTTTTGTCATTTTTCAAAAGAAAACCTTCTAATTTTTCATTTTTCTTATTAGTCCAGATAATGATGTGACATTTAAGCCCAAAATAGGCATTATGTTGAGTGGAAAAAAGCAAGGTACCTCACATTTCTTATATTCAATTGATTTCGGATTTGAATTATCATGTATGTAATAAGGACCTCAGTTAGAGGTCTTAGAAATTTGGGTTATTATAGATCTAACCTAATGCCAATTAGAATACATACCTACTCTAAGCTTTTGACGTATGGAGAAAATAGGCTAGAAAGCAGAGAGGAGAATTGACTCTTTTTGTATATTTCCAATAGGTATTTTTACAGGTATGCAGGTGTATATTTATACAAGAATATGAAGAGCCTTTAGGTTGTACAAAAGGACAAAACAATGATAGGACCACACATATTACAGCTGTATTTTATAATGGTTTGGACAGGGGAGAAATGTTAGGCTGATGATTTCTTGAGGCAATTTGTTTCTTTTCATTTGTTGGGCTGAAGAGTGATCGGACAACCCTTTTCCTTCATATCCCCCCGCAACGAGTGAGTAATTTAGTTACCCCGAGTTTGGAGCAAAGATAAGAGAATTAGGAGTAAGAGAGGGGCTTGGTAAGACATTCTGCAACTTAGTCAGCAGATGGAATGTAGCGAACTTCGAGAGCACCTTCAAGAACTTTGTCCCGGACAAAATGAACATCAATCTCTATGTGTTTGGTCTTAGCATGGAAGACAGGGTTTGTAGCTAGCACACCAACACTGATATTGTCACACCACAGAGTCGGCTTCGATGTTATAAAGACTCCAAGTTCACGAAGGAGCTAATGCAACCATATTATTTCAGCAAAGGCATGGGCAAGAGCCCAATATTCAGACTCAGTGCTGGATTTTGCCATGGCCGTTTGCTTTTTTGAGGACCAGGATGCAATGGTATTGCCCAAGTACACATAGTAAGCTACTATGGATCGTCGGTCATCAACGTTGGATGCCTAGTCGGCATCAGAGAAGGCTATTATGGCAAGGTTTGCAGCTAGTGAGAGTAATATGTCGTGGTGTTTGGTGCCACTTAGGTAGTGAAACACCCTCTTCACCCCTTGCCAATGGACATCAGTGGGCTGTTTCAAGAATTGACTGAAGTGGTTTATAATGTATGCAATGTCAGGACGGGTGGTCATGAGGTATTGAAGCACCCCAATAGTGCTGCGGTAAACAAAAGGATCAGACACTGGAGTGCCATTAGATATGGAAAAGTGTTTACCTATAGCAGATGGGGTAGGAGTTGGTTTGAGTGATGAAAGATCCAGCCTTAAGATTAAATCCTCAATGTATTTTGCTTGAGTGAACAGGAGACCTGAGCTGACACGGGAGGCTTGGATCCCTAGGAAGTAGCTGATGGGGCTGAGGTCTTTTAAGGCAAATTTGTTGTCTAGCCGAGCAATGAAGTTGGTGATTGTCTGTTGATTGTTGCCCGTGATGATCACATCATCAACATACACCAATGTGAGAACAATGGTCAAGCCCCTTCGATAGATGAATAAGGAGGTGTTAGCCCGACTGCTTTGTGAAGCCCCATGAATGTGGTGTCTTTGAGTATAGCGTTCCATGCACGTGGGGGTGGGGGGGGGGAGGGTTGCTTCAGTCTGTATATTACTTTGCGTAACTTGTAGACATGATTAGGCATAGAGTGACTTACATACCTTGGAGGTTAAGCCATTTAGACATCTTCTTCTAGACTGCCATTGAGGAACGTATTGTTGAAGTCGAGTTGGCGAACTTCCCATCATAAGAGATAGCAAGAGTTAGGACAACTTGAATGGTGGATGCTTTAACTACGGGGCTGAATGTCTCAAAGAAGTCTATGCCAGGATTTTGGTGAAACCCCTTCGCTACAAGCTGGGCCTTGTATCGCTGTATGGATCCATCTGAATTTATTTTAATCCTGAATACCCATCGGTAGCCAACAATGGTTTTATGAAGTGGAGTTGGCACGAAGTCCCAAGTGTGGTTTTAAGCAAGAGTTTGGTCTTTAAGATCAATTGCATTTTTCCAAGCTGAAGTGGCCAAGGCATCAGCAACCCGTGTAGGTTCAATGAGATTGAAATCACGATTTGTAGATGTTGCTAACCAGATTTTTGGTTTGAAGATGCCTACCTTGGCATGGGTTATCATGGGATGGCTAGGAGGTGGAGGGGGTGAAGAGGGGGTTAAGCTATGAATGGGGTTGGGGCCTAAGTAAACACATCTTTCTGATTTGTATTGAAACTTTTGCACATTATATGGTCGTAGGTATGGGTAGTAGGCGCAGCCAAATATTTTAAGTTCTAAGAAGTTCAATTTCTTGTGGATGATTTTTTCCATTGGGGACTTCCCTCTTAGAACCTTTGAAGGTAAGCCATTGATTATAAGGGTGGAGGTCATGAAAGCATCCCACCAAAAACGTAGAGCTATGAAGGCTTGGAATAGTAAGGTTAATCCCATTTCAACAATGTGCCTATGTCTCCTTTCAGCCATGCCATTCTGTGCAGATGTTTAGGGACAAGACAACCTTGATTTGATTCCTAAAGTGGTACATAGTTGATGTATTCTTTTAAATTCCCCCCCATTGTCTGATTGAAAGGCTTTTATAGAAGTGACAAATTGAGTTTTCACCATATTAAGAAAGTGAGAGAAAGCAGCAAGGGTGTCACTTTTTAGTTTTAAAGGGTATATCCAAGCAAACCTACTGAAGTCATCAAGAAAGTGGACATAATAACGATAACCATCAGATGACATTACTGGTGCAGGACCCTACAAGTCAGAGTGTACTAGATCAAAGGGTGAGGAGGCATGTGATAGAGAGGTTGAAAAAGGAAGAGCATAAGATTTTCCACACTTGCATGCTTCACAGAAATTAAAAACATCATTGACTTTCACTGGCAGTTTACACATCTTAACTACATTATTCATGATTTTTAAATAAAGATGTCCAAGTCGTCTATGCAAAATTTCCTTGGACATGACAACATTAACACTACTACTTCGAGCAACAGTAGAGCAAGCCATTATTTACCATCCTTTCTTAAGCAGGGACCATCTGAGTTTACGACACTGCCAGCGGCTCTTGTTGCTTTTAGTCTATATAATCCATTATTGAGTTCCCCCTTCAGTACCACCTTGCTTGTAGGATATCCTTAACAAGACAATAGTCATCATGGAATTCAATAAACATCTTGTTATCCTTAGGTAATTTAGAGACACTAACAAGATTCTTTGCTATTTCAGGGACACATAACACATTTTTCAGGTTTATCAAGCTATTGTTTGTCACTAAGGAGCATGAGCCAATACGAGAACTAGGAAGAGTACTTCCATTACCTATTGTTACTTTCTTAGTACCTCCATATTCAGATGAGTATGTCATGTTATTTAGATCACTGGTCACATGATTGGAGGCTCCACTGTCCATGTACCATCCAGGATCGACAACTGACTCGGAGGTGGCCATGAATGGATTGTTTGCTGGGCTACCATTAGAGCTTGATTGATTAGTTGGTGTTGGCCATCGAACATTTGCCTTGGAGCTTGATTTCGACTGTTATGTAATCAATTTTGATTAGGAGGAAAGCTCTAGTTGAGCAGCTAGTAGCAGGTGAGGGTAGTGAGGCCTTATTTGAAGTATACTTGACAGGTAGGTCTGTTGTTGTTGGCACCATTCTAGCGACCCCTACCTCGACTGCGTCCATTCCCTCTTTGTCCATTGTTCTAAAACGGAGGACGAGTATTGGTATTCTTCTGCTGTTTGTTTCCATTAGGATTAGTGTCGTGGTTATAACTTGTAGTGAGGTTGACAGAGGAGGAGGCATTTCCAAAGGAGGTCGACTTGATGGTGTTCTACAGCTCGAGACGTTTTTTGAAGCTTAGCAACTCCGAGCATAAATCTGACCATTTCATATATGTTCTCCCTTGAATCGTTGCCACAATGGGGTTATATTTTTCATTCAGCCCTATCAACACTTGTGACACTAGTGATCGAAGTGAAACTGGATTTTTGGCAAGTTCTAAGTTGTCAGCATGGTTTTTCATTATTCGAAGATAATCACACATTTTCATTGAGCCCTTATGAGTGGTTTGAAATACCTGGCGGAGATAGTCTCCCTAAGCTCAGGATTGAATTCCAAAGAGATCCTAGATTGCATTCCACAGACTTTGGGCACTCTTATGTCCCATTACTTGTGTTGCAACTTCAACGATCATGGAATTGTACAGCCACCCTGGGAGGGGCTGATTAGTGGCTATCCAAGATTGATATAAAGGACTCACCGGACGGCTTGAACAGAGGAGGAGCTAGAAGCTCCCGACATTCCTTCCAATTGTGGGTCAGCCTGTGCAACAGCTGCATAGGTCGGGTTTGTGACTGATTCAGCTGCCTCTTGCTCAGTCATCATCGGGGATAGGCATCTTCTTCTGTCAAATGTCCTTCCAATCAGTAGCTTCTCAGGATGGATAGAGCTAGGTTCTTTCAGAGAAGAAAGTTATCGTGATCCAACTTGATTGTTGTGATCTGGTTGAGGAGCTGGTTCAACGATGGGCTGCCATAGGTAGGATTGGTGAAGGAGCTGCTGCCATGAAGGGATTTGAAGAGGTGTTGGCCATAGCTCTGATACCAAATCAGAATATATAGCCTACTTTAGGCTTCTGACGTAGGGAGAAAATAAGCTAGAAAGCAGAGAGGAGAATTTACTCTTTTTGTATATTTCCAATATATATTTTTACAAGTATGCAGGTGTACATTTATACAAGAATATGAAGAGCCTTTAGGCTGTACAAAAGGAGAAAACAATGATAGGACCACACATATTACAGCTGTATTTTATAACGGTTTGGACAGAGGAGAAATGTTGGGTTGATGATTTGCTGAAGCAATTGGTTTCTTTTCATTTGTTGGGCTTAATAGTGATTGGACTTTTCCTTCACAATGCCCTCTAGAGCTAGAAATTAGGCATGAATCAATCAAACATAGGTCAAATGTTTAATAGCATTAAGAATAAAATTGCCATAATGAAAGTTACATAAATAAATTCAAGAATATAAAAATTTTGAATCAGGGGGCTTAACTTAAAAAGAAAAGCTCATGTTTTTGGCAGGAACATTATGATCTTCGATCGACCTGCAGCAGCGTGAGCATCGACAACCTATCCGATCATGGTTTTTGGCAACCACTGTCAATCACTCGTTAGTGATCATCGACAATTCCTATTAGTTGGCCGCATGTGATAGTCAATCGTCGGTGACTTTTATTATTTTATTATTATTTTTTCTTCCCTCCTTCCATTTCTCTCTCTTCCTAATTAAAGTTTTAAAGAAAAACTAAATTCAAATTTATTTTTTTATTTTGTTAACAAAAACTAAATTTATTATAAGAAAAACTAAACTATCGTCCTGAAAATCAATAAAGTGAATCATAGGGTACAAAGATGTAGCTAATATAAATTTAATTTTATATTAAATTCTTTCACAAAATTGATCCACATACACCATAGGTTATAAAATTAATAAAACAACCATCAAAAAGAAAAAAAAGTACCAACTACCCAAACTCGAGCATTAGTAAACCTAGCCCCAAACACAGTTAAAATCTAGACTTTCAAATCTTGCACTCGAATCATATGCCTTGTGATTCCCTCAAAGAAGTCTCCCTAGATATTTACTTCCCAAACTTTTGATTCCCAATGTGCGTACCAATCACCTCTGAGAAATGATGGATATCTTGATATTAAGGGGGTATTTGGCTCACCAACATGAGTTAAATTAAGTTGGTATAGTAATACCAACTCAATGTTTAGTCCACCGACTTTAAATGTTGATAGAGTAGAGTTGTTATATTTTATCAATTCATCTTAACTCACTCCAACTCTC
Organism: Benincasa hispida; assembly: GCF_009727055.1. Lineage (NCBI taxonomy): Eukaryota > Viridiplantae > Streptophyta > Magnoliopsida > Cucurbitales > Cucurbitaceae > Benincasa > Benincasa hispida. The sequence continues at coordinate 496,411 of NC_052356.1, read as the reverse complement.
CATTCTTCCAAAGTTTTCAATAGCTCCATCCATTGACCACTGTCATCGACTATCGTTGTCACACTCCGAGAACTAACTCTAAGCTTCAACATCCGTCTCTGATGATAACTCCAACGACAAACTTTGGGGTTCTAACAACCACTTTCGATAACTACTATAGCGACCAACTTTGGGCTCTAACAACCTTCAGACGACTAACTCCGAAAACCAATTTCGAACTCTAGTGACCTCCTTTGATGACAACTTTAGTGACCCAACTTCGACAACCACTTTTGTGTGACCAACTCCGATTACCAATTTCAGGCTCTAGCAACAATCTCTGATAACAAAATTTGATGGCCAACTCCAACAACCCCCTTCATAGGCTCCGATAACCACTTTTAACTACAAAATCCAACGAAAATCACCTTCAATGATCAACTTCAATTATCCCCTTCGAGCAAGAAACTCCGATGACCAACTTGATACTTTGACAACAAGCTCCAATGACGAACTGCGACAACTAACTCTAATACCACCTTCATGCATCCAACTTTAGCCTCCGACAACCACCTCCAACTGCAAACTTTGGCGGAAATCAACTTCGACGACCACCTTCGTGTGACCAACTCCGGACTCCAAAAACCACCTGCGATGAAAAACTCTGACATTCAATTCCAATACCACCTTCATGTGACCAACATCGAGCTCCGACAACCACCTCCAACTACAAACTCCAACGAAAATAATCATCGATAATCAACTTCGTCAATCACTTCTGACTATTATAAGACTGGTGACCATTAAAATATGTTGTAAGGTTGTTGATTATATATTATCATATTTTGTACAATATTTATACATAAAAATTTTTAAAATATTTTTTTATTTAATTAAATTCACATATCAAATGAGTGTAAGAATATTTAGACGAAAAGTATGTATGTAGTTGTAACGCAGATTTTAGATTCCTTAAACAATGTGCAGTGATGAAATGATGATGATGCACGCAAGGTTCATGCCCGTGTGATAATACTTCTAGATATGCATTGATTAACAATTTTCTTGTAGTATGTTATGCGTTGTCACAAGTTTCCTTACGTTAAAACCAAGTATAATTTCCCCTCAAGTTTCTTGGTGTGATTCGAGGTCGAACACATGGACTATTTGAGGTTATTGCATTATGCTTGTGATACATATGACTAGGGGTTTTCAATAAATAAAAATTTTTGTGTACAAGAATATAAACATGCGATAAAGTAAAGTAAAGTGGTAAAGATGCGATAATAAAATAAATTTCGTTAAAGTAAATCTAAGTTTAGATGATACAAAATACAGGTTTCATAATACAAGATACTGAGGTCAAGGCTGGCTGTGAAGATTATGCAAAGATTGTGTATTGCAGGGACAAGTCTTATGTACGAAGAAGAAACAGAAAAGATAATTAGTACAAACATCACAAGTTTCCTAATTGTGCTAAAGGTATAAGTACAGTTTTGCTTTTCCCTTGACGTACACCTCTCAGTGATCGGCCTCGCTCCCACATCTCTTTGGTGAAACAAGAACAAACATAATGAACGCAAGCTTGCTTCAATCTCTGGAAGTCTTCTTGTTTTAGTTAATGCATTCTTCTAACCTTCTCTCGATAGATCCGAATGGCATCTTCACTTCTGCTCTCACAGGTGAAGATGTCGTCTAGCATGCTTTAGCCAAACGTTCTTATTTCTTTAGCACAGAGTAAGTTACTTGTTTAATTCATATTAATTACCAAGGGATTAAGAAGACTTTAGGAAGAAAGCGATAAATGGAGGAATGAAAATAGACAAAGAAGGGGATATGAAATCGATCGAGATATTCAATATTTCTATTCAGCGTCTGATACATGATGTATGAATGAAGAGATTAAGAAGGTGAAATACACTTGATGAAAATAGAGTTAGAATCAAATACAAATAAACACCAACGTCTTGGCACCAATCTGGATGGAGATTTGCTTGCCAATGTGGATGGATCGTGCGGATAGATAGCTTTCCACTCAGGCTTGCTCAACCAGTAGCAGGGATTTTAGTATAGAGCTTCGCGGGGGGATCTAGTAGAATAGCATTGAGACTTACCTCTCGGCCTTGTCTCTTTTCTTCTCGGATTTCTTCCATTCAATACTTAGTCCAGCCTCTCTCTCAGTAATTTAGCAGCAATTAGCCCTTGTATCAATTATACCCATATCCAGTATATTTTCTGTGAATTAATGGGGGTATTTATAGGTGAAAAACTTTGACTCTTGGCTGTGGACCCCACTTCTTGTTATGAAAATTCCGAAGGTGGAGGAATAAATATTTCTTCTGTAATGCAATCATACCATCAAATCTGCACAATGGTTAGTTGTACACGTGTCGCAATCCTCCGCCTTTGCGTTTCTCAGCTTCATCTTTCGATCGGTTGCTCGCATGCGGTGTTGTTTTTATTACCGCATGCGGTTGAAATTCAACTCAGAATCGACTATCGCATTGCGCTGTCATTGCGTTAATCATCTCTTCATTGTTGATTGATGGGCGCAATGTAACAGAGATGCATTATTCAGTTTCTCGTTAAGCCTTGATCGCAAGCGGTGACTTGGTTTCCTACAAAACAGAGTAAAAATATCCTCTTCTACCATCTTGACGATGTTAGTGGGTGTAATTGCGTTAATTCATAATTATTGTATTTTTGAGCTAATTTTCATATAATCAACGCATATTCCTTCTCTTTTGGCCACAATATCTAGATAAAGAAACATAAATAACTTTTATTTCTACAAGTTATCACACCCCCAAATTTAGATATATGCTTGTCCTCAAGCATATCTTCCACTAAGACAATAAAACTAAATTCTTCTCCTATATTTTTGCGTTGATTGGCTGCTCCAAATGTTACACTCAGGCACATTTCTTAACAATGCAATTTCCTTCTATCCTTGCTAATTCTGAACAGAGCCCTACTTTCTTCTTCTATATAAAAAAATTCTGCTCAAAGATGCTTTTCTAATTTTGACAACAGAATGTTTATCTCTTCTTTGTCAAAACAACTCGATATGTCTATATGCAGCGGTCAAACTTTGCGTTATTTTTAGAGATTGTTGGTCATGGTTACACTCTTCATTTTGGTTTATTCCCACGGGTATCGTACGAACATCCAACTATGGTTGTGTGCCTTTTGCGACTTTAACTCATGATAATCAGAAGAGTTGTCTCTTACACTCTTTTATTTTCTCTTTTATTGCGTTGTTCTAGGAAACCTGTCACACCCCCTCCCTAGCCTTAGCCCAAGACTTAGAAGAGAGCATGAAGACATACTAGTACCATTCTAAGACAATATTTTAATTTAATATTTCCTCCTTCAACTATTTAAAAGCCTTAACATGTTTACAATAACCATCTAAATTTCATACATGTAACTAAATTTTCCTATACTTTTCTATTACATGAACCTAGCCGAGCTTTGAGAAATTACCAGTGAGTAGTGTTTTTTTAATTAACAATAGCTTTACTTACAAAACATATTTTTGGAAAGTCATAATCACATTTTCATTATAATATATACATGATCACGTGTAATCCTATTCAATCGTTATCCTCCAATCATATGCTATACTTGGCATGTTCACATCATGCATATATTAACAATCATAAAAACTTTTCATGGAAGCTTTCCTATATCCCGTTTTCTCGCCAATGTGCACATCGACAATTATTTTCCACTAGTCATGCTTAGGTATCTTGACTATATTTTCCGTCGGTCATCACTGATTATTATTTCCCACCGACCGAAGCCGATTATATTTTCCCGCCAAGTACAACTTTTAAGCATGCTAAGTATGTATTTCGTGTATAATCTTAGTTTCTATAGCAATTAAACAGACAATATCATGGCAAGTAACATAACATTATAATCATACATCCTGTACATACCTATGCATTTATTCATTTAGCAATGCATAAATCTTAATAACCACTCACCAAAAGCAAGATTTTCTACTAAAACTACTTTGAGATTATCTTCCTGAGATTTCCTCCATATCAATGAAAATTCCTCAATTAATACTTATTATATCAATAAATAATGCTAAAGTAGCCAAAATACCTTTCTATGTTAAAAGTACCAGCTTACCCTACTCAAAATCAGCAAAAATCTCAAAATCAGCCCCTTTAGAGGTTATTTTAACCGAGTGAGCGCAAGGAGTCTGGCAGGCAGCTGGGCGTTCAGCCGTGTCCAGAGATTGTGCATGCTGCGTCACACGGTGGGATGCTGCGTTGGGTTGGCATGTGTGGTCGATGCGTTGCTGTGAGGTGCGATGCTTTGTGATTGATGGACGCAACGTTGGTTAGATGCAAGGCGTGCCCTGCGTGATGGATGCGTTGGCTGGCTGGGCGTATGCATCTCGGCTAGTTTCAAAGTTTCATCAACGCAACTTCAGCTCTATCGGACCCTAATTATTTTGGCAGCCTTGATACTCAAACTTAAATCTCTAAATAAGCTCTCAACACTGAGATTTTGGTGATGGCATGAATGAATTGTTCTTGCCTAACTCCTCTATTTATAGCCACCCAAGCTCACCTCCTTGTGACAACTCAACCCACATTTGTCCTTCTTTAAGGTTGCCAACACTAAGCCTATTCCAGCAAAGCCATGAGTTGTTTTCACCATAATTTGCAAGCCAAATTTCTCATTTTGCATGCACCCTCCTTCCTCCACCTCCTGCTTAGAGTGATAAGACTATTTTTGCATGTAACCTCCTTCTTCCACCTTCTACTTAGAGTGATAGGATTACTTTGTATGAAACTCCTTTCGCCACCTCATTCACTTAATACTTTAAAATTTTTTCTATATAATTTGTAGGTTTATGAATGCATCTTTTGAATATGGCCATCTCCTTCTGGGGTTATTTTCCCATCGATTAACCTTCCTTTTGTCCATGCGTCCATACATTTATTCACCAATGCATAGGGAGGTTATAACCATCACATGACATCGACGCACAGCCTTTTCCATGGACGCATGCCTTCGGCCAACGGCACATACCTCATTTGCCTCAAGCCCCTTCACTGCACGGCTTAGTTTGCCTCAATGCCTAAACGCTTGGCTGCATTAGATTACCATGGCCGCATCATCGGCGCATGCGCATGTGGCATAGGGCTCACTCGGCCGCATGGGAGCTCGACAGGCCGTTCGATGCACGGCCGCTTGGGAGTGTGCTTCGACGCATAGGCTGGCCGCTCGTCTGGGCGTTTCAACGCATAAACTGGCTGCTCGACAGGACGTTTCGATGCATAGGTTGAGCATTTGGGCACGATGCATAGGCAGGGGCGTTTGGCAAAGCTGCTCGATGCATGGGCAGGGGCGCCTGGTATGGCTGCTCGACGCATGCCTTCAGCATGTCACAATCGCTCTTTTGGAAGCTTCTCTTAACAATTGTGCGGCACTTGTTCCCAGTCATAAACAAGTCACCCAACTCAAATACGGACTGCTGGTGGCACACCGAGTGCTTCTCGCAACCTCCACCCCCGTTTTAGGGAAAACGGTTTTAGAAAACGGGTTTGGAGAAAAAGGTTTTCGTAAGCATTTTTGTGAGTGTGGATAAAGAAAGAAAGATTGTAGTAGACTAGAAAGCAATAGCAACAACAATGGCTTTATAGAGTACTACTCTGGGTATGGGGAAGTGATGATTAGTCTTATCCCCATATAGTGCATTCTGAACAAAAAACCAACTGACACCCTTGCATATGCAAAAGGGCGAGAGGCCGCTTACAATGGAAATGTAAAGAAAGCAAGCTAACTAACCTAATACAATACATGACATGAAAGTATGCTAAAAATGGGTTGGATCGGGCAGACGACCATGGGCAACAGGCCCTGAAGAAGCATGACCGTACCTTGTGACATAGGTCGTCTTGGGTTCATCTCCTTCAGCAATTCGGACCTGATAATACCTCGATCGCAGGTCCAGTTTCAAGAAATATCTAGTACCGTGGAGCCGATCAAATAAGTCTGTGATTATAAGAAGAGGATATTTGTTGCAAACTGTGAGCTTGTTCAAAGCTCGATAGTCGATGCACAACCGGAGGCTTCCATCTTTCTTCTTTTAAAATAATACCGAGGCTCCGTAAAGGGCCTTTTCCGGTCTAATAAATCCTGCGTCTAACAGTTCATCTAACTATTTTCAGAGCTCAGTCAACTCTGGCAGGGCCATACGATATGCATTCTTGGCGGGCGGCTTCGCCCCTAGTAACAGCTCGATCTCATGGTCAATCTCCCTTTGTGGTAGCAAGGACTTGGGCAAGCTCTCAGGCATGATATCTCGATACTTTTCCAAGACAAATAAAATGTCGTGGGCAAGGCCTCTTTTCAGTTGGAGGGCTGAGATCATTGTCACTCCATTTGGCTACTTGATAATGGCTTGAACTACGGTGGATGTAGATCCAGCAATTACTAGGCATTTGGCGAGGGGCATCGGTATAACTTTGTGTTCAAGTAGGAATTCTATCCCCAACACCACATCGAAGTCGTCCATCTTGACAATTGCAAAGTCAGCAAGGCCTTTCCAGTCTCTTAACTTCACCGAAATTCTTTTTGCTATCTCCGTAATCGGCAGGGCTGCAGAATTCACAGCTTTCATCTTCCCTGCGTCTCTTTCCCAAGTTAAGTTCAGGTGGCGGGCTTTCGTTTCAGTCATAAAATTATGGGTGGCCCCAGAGTCGACCATAGTGCTCTTGGCCGATCTCTGGTTGACCCAAGCGTCCACATACATGAGTCCCCTTTCTAATGGCTCCGTTACCTTTCCTATTTTCTTTTGGAGCGCATATAAGAATTTCAACGCCCCCATCTTGGGATTCTCACTCTCTATAGCCGGCTCAATTTCCATCTCACCCTATTCAGCCTTGTCTTCTAAGCTAGAGGCCAATGTGGCTTGAAAAGCATTGAAAGTAGTCCAATTCGAACACTCGCCCACTCTGTGTGGCCCTCTAAATATGAAACAAGATAGGGGGCGATTGTAGTTGTTATGCTGTAGTGGCGGCCCCTGCCAGTTGTTTCCTGATCTCGATTGGGAGGGCTTACGATCTCCCCCGGTGTTCTTGTCTCCTTCCCCCAGGTCTAGGAGGACTGGAACGACTGTTTCTGTTCCCACCATTTGAGGAACTTGGTTGTTTTCTCATGTCTTGCGAGTCAGTGTAAAGGTCATATAGCCGTTCTGCTGCTGCATAGGCAGAGGGGAGATCCTATACTCTCTGCTCATATAACTTTAACTTCACCCACGGTTTCAGCTCTTCGACAAAGCAGAAGACTTTTTCTTTCTCAGACATGTCACGTATGTTAAACATGAGTCCTGCAAACTGTTTTACATAGTCCCTGATGTTGCCTGTTTGCTTAAGCTCTCGGAGTGTACATCGAGCCAAGATCTCGACATTTTCAGGGAAGAACTGCGAACGAAGTTCTTGTTTCAGCCTATCCCAAGTATCTTTTATGCATCGTCCTTCCTGTATATCTTCAAATTGCGATCTCCACCACAGTTTCGCATCTTTAGCTAGATGCATCGTTGCTAATGTGACTTTCGACTCTTCAGTCATAGTGTTCATCACCTTGAAGTATTGCTCAAGGTCGAAGATAAAGTTTTCCATAGCCTTTGCTTCCCGCACCCCACAGAAGGGTTTCGGTTCCGGGATTTATATTCTGCTTACTGCCATTCCTCCTCCAAATGGGGCTTGGTTCCCTACCGCTCAGATGGTGAGATTCACCCTTGCGCTTACATCCGCTATCTTGGCCATGACGACGTCAAATGCCGACTGAAAGTCTTTAGACAGATCGGTTACCATCTGAATTATTGCTTTCTAGGAGCCATCCAACTCTTCGATGCGGTCCTCTATGTGGGCAACAGAGCCCGATGAGCTATTACCACGTTCAAAACTACCAGACCGTGCAGCTTTTGTCTCAAGGGTCTCTACCCTCATCATCAATTCTTTGACAGGTAACCCGTTTAGGCGGCAAACTACCGCATCAATTTCATCGGCTTTCTCAGCAACTTCTTGTAACCGAGCCTCCAAGAGACAGATACTGTCTGGGACTTCTCTCAGGTAGAGCATTTGTTCTTCCATCTCTACCAGCCTCTCTACATGAGACTTGTTCAAATTCTTTGTCACCGACATGATCGTTGATCTTTCTCGCTATGAGCCAACCTGGCTCTAATACCAACTGTCAAAATCACTCTTTCGGACGCTTCTCTTAGTGATTGTGTGGTACTTGTTCCTGCTCATGATTAAGTCAGCCAACTCAAATACGGACTGCCGGTGGCACACCGAGTGCCTCTCGCAACTTCCACCCCTGTTTTAGGGAAAACGGTTTTAGAAAATGGTTTTGGAGAAAAAGGTCTTCGTAAGCATTTTTGTGAGTGTGAATAAAGAAAGAAAGATTGTAGTAGACTAGAAAGCAATGAGCAACAATGGCGGCTTTATAGAGTACTACTCCGGGTATGGGGAAGTGATGATTAGTCTTATCCCCATATAGTTAGCATTCTGAACAAAAAAACCAACTGACACCCTTGCATATGCAAAAGGGCGAGCGGTCACTTACAATGGAAATGTAAAGAAAGCAAGCTAACTAAACTAATACAATATATGACATGAAAGTATGCTAGAAAGGGGTTGGATCAGGCATGCGGCCATGGGCAACAGGCCCTGGACAAGCATGACCGTGACATAGCGTATGCCTTGTCCGCGTCCTTACCTACCCTTGCGTCCACATGCCTTGTGCATTGTCCTAACATTAACTGCTCACGCGTTCAAGCCCACAGCCATTGCCCACGCCTTCTTGCATCAACGATTAGTGCAACATGGAGCAAGCCTCCTACGCACCCTTAGGCCTTGCGTTCAAGACCCTCCACATGCGTTGGCCATATTCCTAAACACTTGCCACCTTTTGGATCCTCTTTATTTTCACATAACTTAGTACTAACGCTTTTACCATTTCATCTTGCCCCAATACATACTCTTTTTAGTAATATTTCTTTATTACTTAGGATTTTTCCTTCTCATAATAACCTTCCACCTTAGATCTAGTGTTAGAGTCTTACATTTACTACCCCTTTAAAATAATTTTTCCCCGCTATTAAACGAATCTTATTTTACAATAAAAATTTTATTAATTGATTTGCCTAATACAAGTCTATTACATAACGACTTTTTTCGTAGTCTTCTAGAATTTTCTCTTTCCCTTTTCCCACGACTAATATATCGTCTTCCCTATCTTGAGCTAACCCATATATTTTTCCCAACGTCATTTTTCTTGTTTCTTCTTTTCTTCCTCCTACAGTCCGCCCTCCCTCTGTAGTTGTTAGTCTCACTCCCGGGTTATTTGGTGGCTGTATATTTCTAGTATCTATCAACTAGGGACATTCTCGTTTAAAGTGTCTCGGGTTGCCACACTTAAAACATGTGCATGATCGTCCTTGGGATTGTTCCCAATATTTTACCTAGTGATATTTATTACAGACCGGGCATCTTGGTTTTTGGTTAATACTCATCATTGACTCCTTTATTTGGCTTTCCTATTCAGGGTCTGCTTTAGTGTTTGTAATTCCTCTTCTTTTCCATCCACTTCTACTTTCTATCCTGGGAGTAAAATTTCTTTGTTCTTCTCTCCGCCACCTACTCATTGATGAGTCCTTTTCTGGTCTTACTTCTTTTGCCATTAAACTTCTTTCTACTCTCATTGCAGCTTCTATTAGTTTTGAAAATTCTATGGCTACTGTAACAGGAGTTCGAATCTCTTGTTTAATCCTGATTCAAACCTCCGACATGTTCCATTTCATCCACAACTATGTTTAAAGCATACTTGGATAGCTCTGTATACTTTAATTCAATTTCGCTACAGTCATGTTTCTCTGCATGAGCTGTAGGAACTCATCTTGTTTCATATCTCGGAATGATCGAGGATAGAATCTTCCAAAGAATGCTTTTCAAAATTCTTCCCAACACATTTTTTCTTGGTCTCCTCTTTTATTCTTCAGTAGTTTCCACCAGTCTTCAGCCTGTTTTTGTAGTAAGAATGTTGCAAGACTTACTTTTCTATTTTCAGGTTCTGCATCTGCAGGGTATTTTGTTCCTTTAAAGTTTGTAGCTCCCAATGATTTCAATCGTTCTATCCCATATTTCTTCTCGGGATCAGGTTTTATATTTTCTAAACTTTCTTGTAGTCTTTGGGTGAATTTATCCATTTTTTCTTCCTCCCTTGTCCTTTCTCTCGGACGACTTGAGGCACTTTCACTTTCATTTCTAGAGGGTTGCCCAATTCTACATTTTCCACTTCTCAGCATTTTATCTACAACCATCCACATATAAATTAGACATGCATTTTCAACATACTACTTTTATTTATATACATAGTTTATATTTACATTACTAGTTAACTTAAGTTTATTGAGTTTTCTATTTACTCTTTATCATGTAGATGTAGGTTTTCGAAATTAATATGCATCTGCTCATTTCTCCACAAGCATCTCTCTTGGACATGGCCAATCTCCTTACAGAAAATACAAAACTTGTACGATTTTGTATTGTTGGATTCATAGGCGGGTTGTTCCTCAAATTCTATCACTATACATCGAGGAATATCTTTCTTAGCCGCTTGCGCCCACTCCTGGTCTAACGTCAATTCAGGTAATACGTTGTTACTTCCGAAGCTTGAACCTTCCGCCATCTCCTGCTGGTATTCTCCTAGATTTTTCTCGTTCTTCTCTAAAAAACATAGCAATTCTTACGAATATGGCCAGTCTTACCACATCCGTAGCAGATTTCGGTCCCTTTCAAGTATAGACCACTATGATTCTTACCGCATTCTGGACATCCCGTATTATTTCAAGATCCCACTAAGTTTATATTATTCAAAGTAATAGAGTGTTCTATATTGTTATTCACACTATGTTCAGATAATTCAAGGGTTTCCCCTGGGTTAGCGTTGCAGTCTTCTTTCCACATCCAGGAGTCATTCCACCACCAGTCCTGCTTGCTCAGATTCATTTCCTACAGTGAACATTATTCAGGTTACTATCTACTAATCTCTTTATTTCTATTTCCCTTTCTCGTAATTTCCTATGTCCATCTATTATCTCTTACTTCTTTCCTAATCCTTCATGATCTTTTGTCATTCATTTTTTTTTTTCCTAATGTACTTCAGTATATTTATCCTTTTTAGGTTTCAATCTAGACCAGTTTCTAATACTATCCCGCTTCCACACCTTAGATAAGCCTTTTTCTTAATGCCGCTTTGGCTTTAAACTACCCCTTTTCTTTTTTTCTTTCCTCTAATTTCAATTTATACTTATACTAGACTCAACTTCCCAGATTTTATGTAAACCTTTGCTTTGATACAAAATTGTCACACCCCCTCCTTAGCCTTAGCCCAAGACTTAGAAGAGAGCATGAAGACATACTAGTACCATTCTAAGACAATATTTTAATTTAACATTTCTCCCTTCATCTATTTAAAAGCCTTAACTTGTTTACAATAGCCATCTAAATTTCATACATGTAACTAAATTTTCCTATATTTTTCTATTACATGAACCGAGCCGTGCTTTGAGAAATTACCAAGTCTTGGTGTGTTGGTGGTTGTTGACTCCTCTTTGAATACTCCGCTTTGTAACCTGGGTGGGGGGNTAAAACATTTGGAAAAGCTTGAGCTAATAAGCTCAGTGAGTGGTGTTTTTTTAATTAACAATAGCTTTACTTACAAAACATATTTTTGGGAAATCAATCACATAATCACATTTTCATTATAATCTATACATGATCACGTGTAATCCTATTCAATCGTTATCCTCCAACATGTTCACATCATGCATATATTAACAATCATAACAACTTTTCATGGAAACTTTCCTATATCCCGTTTTCCCGCCAATATGCACATCGACAATTATTTCCCGCTAGTCATGCTTTGGTATCTTGACTATATTTTCCACCGGTCGTCACTGACTATTATTTCCCGCCGACCGAAGTCGACTATACTTTTTCGCCAAGTACAACTTTTAAGCATGCTAAGTATGTATTTCGGGTATAATCTTAGTTTCCATAGCAATTACACAGACAATATCATGGCAAGTAACATAACATTATAATTATACATCCTGTCATACCTATGAAATTATTCATATAGCAATGCATAAATCTTAATAACCACTCACCGTAAGCAAGATTTTCTACTGAAACTATTTTGAGAGTATCTTCCTGAGATTTCCTCCATATCAATGAAAATTCCTCAATTAATACTTATTATATCAATAAATAATGCTAAAGTAGCCAAAATACCTTTATTTATTAAAAGTACCAACTTACCCTACTTAAAATTCAGCTAAAATCTCAAAATCAGCCCCTTTAAAGGTTATTTTAACCAAGTGAGTGCAAGAAGTCTGGTCGGCAGTTGGGCGTTTGGCCGTGTGCAAAGAGTGTGCGTGCTCGTCGCACGGTGGGCTGCTGCGTTGGGCTGGCGTGCATGGTCGATGTGAGGCACGTTGCTTTGCAATCGATGGATGCAGCGCTGGTTAGGCACAAGGCGTTTGCTGCGTCATGGATGCATTGGCTGGCTGGGCATATGCGTCTGGGCTAGCTTCAAAGATTCATCAACGCAACTTCAGCTTCTTCAGACCCTAATTATTTTGGTAGCCTTGATACTCAAACTTAAAACTCTAAATAAGCTATCAACACTGAGATTTTGGTGATGGCATGAATGAATTGTTCTCGCCCAACTCCTCTATTTATAGTCACCCCAAGCTCACCTCCTTGTGACAACTCAACCCACATTTGTCCCTTTTTAAGGTTGCCAACACTAAGCCTATTCCAGCAAAGCCATGAGTTGTTTTCACCATAATTTGCCAGCCAAATTTCTCATTTTGCATGCACCCTCCTTCCTCCACCTCCTACTTAGAGTGATAAGACTATTTTTGCATGTAACCTTCTTCTTCCACCTCTTACTTAGAGTGATAGGATTATTTTGTATGATCCTCCTTTTGCCACCTCATTCACTTAATACTTAAAAATGTTTATCTATATAATTTGTTAGGCTTATGGACACATCTCTTGAATATGGCCATCTTCTCTTGGGGTTATTTTCCCATTGATTAACCTTCCTTTTGTCAATTCGTCCATACATTTATTCACTAACGCATAGGGAGGCTATAACCATCGCATGACATGGACGCATAGCCTTTTCCATGGATGCATGCCTTCGGCCAACGACGCATACCTCCTTTGTCGCAAGTCCCTTCACCGGACACCTTAGTTTGCATCGATGCCTAAACGCTTGGCCGCATTGGATTACCATGGCCGCATCATCGACGCATGCGCGTGTGGCATAGGCACTGGCCCTCACTCGCAGGGCTCGCTCAGCTGCATGGGCACTCAACAGGGCATTCGATGCACAGCTACTCAACAGTGTTCTTCGATATATAAGCCGATCGCTCGTCCGGCCGTTTCGACGCATAGGCTGGCCACTCGACAAGGCGTTTCAACCCATATGCTGAGTGTTTGGGCTGGACGCATATACAGGGAGTTTGGCATGGCTGCTCGACACATGGGCAGAGGCGCATGGCATGGCTGTTCGACGCATGCCTCCAGCGCATGCCTTGCCCGCGTCCTTACCTACCGTTGCGTCCACATGCCTTGTGCATTGTCCTAGCATTAGCTACTCTCGCGTGCGAGCCCATAGCCACTCTTCATGCCTTCTTGCATCAACGATTAGTGCAACATGGAGCCAGCCTCCCACTCACCATTGGGCCTTGCCTTCAAGGCCCTCCATATGCATTAGCCATATTCCCAAACACTTGCCACCTTTTGGATCCTCTTTATTTTCACATAACTTAGTATTAACGCTTTTACCATTTCATCTTTCCTTAATACATACTCTTTTTAGTAATATTTCTTTATTACTTAGGATTTTTCCTTCTCCTAATAACCTTCCACCTTAGATCTAGTGTTAGGGTCTTACAAAACCCACCTTCGTTTTGGCTTGCTCCTACGGGTGTCATACGAACATCCAACTACGAGCAGGCTCCTTTCTCAACTAAAATCTTATTAGGTTGGGAACATTTTTTAGGTTTTCTCTTTCATTGACATTAGAGTTTGGCATAAGAATTTATTTATTTTATGAAATGAAAAATGAACGCATTTTCTTAATCATCGCATATTCTTGATCTTATTTGCTCAGTCCTTCCCTACCCCCAAATTTAAAGATAAGCAAGGTGCTCATTGCGTTGTTTAGATAGACTAGACAAACACTTAGAATAAAAATTTCAAAAAGAAGGTTTGAGCAGAACTTTGAAAGGTAAAAGGTAAAGTACTGCTAAGAATTAACTAAGTGTTAGTTAGAATTTGCAAAGTATGGGAAATGTTTCTAAGTATAAACATATATTACATCATGGCAGCGCAATGAATAACGCAATAATAAAAGATCAGAACATCGCACATATTGACAAAGGATGATAAAGAAAAAGGCACAGGCAGAAAGGAATGAATATGCACTCAATTGTATTGAATATTAACAAAGTATACAAAGAATTAGAAATTAACGCAATACCAAAAATTTCTACCTATACAAAGAATCAAATAATTTCGTTAATTTAGAAAAAAATAAGAATTGAATAAAAATATAGAATGGCCGCAAAAATGTAAAACTTATTATTGAGGAGCCGAAGGATCTAGAGGAGGATTCTGAGGTGGTGCTGCAAGAGCATCATCAAAATTCAGTTGCTGCCGGAAATGCGGAGGCATCATGGCACCATGAAGATAAGCTGTGAGAAAGTTAAAGTATTAATGGTTGCACTCCGCAATCTATCTTTGGTGGCACTAGATTTTAAAAATATTGCGCTGAGTATTGATCAACGCCTCCCTAGACGTGGCAGCACTACGATGTATATCATCAATTTGCTCCATTACCACCTCATATCTTTGGTTGAAGAAGTTTTGTTGCTGAGCAAAAAGTTGCTGCTGTTTGGAAAAGAGAGACCACATTTCAGCTAACTCCGCAGCCAAGGAAGTGATGGAAGGTTACGCCTATGATGTCTCGCCAGCATCGTTTTGGGGTTGGGCAGAGGTGCCTTCACCCAAATCGTGTGGGTCATCAATATGCGGTGGTGGAATGGAAGGTTGCGGTGATGAAGCTGCAGGTGAGTAAATTGGTGGGTATGCAATTGGAGAATTTGGAATGAGGAGAAGGTTGGTGAAATGCTCATGAAGTGGAGAAGAAGGTTGTGTGGGTGAGCTCGAAGGGCTTGGAGGGCGGATAACTAAGGGTAAGGGGTCCAAAGGTTCTGGATCTTTCGTTGTTTCTTCTTGGACTTTCCCTTTTCCCTTATCATCTCTGCACTGTCTCTTTGGCCTGGGTTCTTGTGGTGCATTGAGATCGATTGCGGGCCTCTTTAAAGGTAACTCTGGGAAATGCGGGTAGTCTTTGAGGAACAGCCTCAGGATTTTGATATTGATGAGGCCATGGACTTCTTCCATGGGTTCTTCCTCAATGCCTACACCCACTGACAAGCACAGACTTGAGATAGTCCATGGAAAGAAATATTGTCCTCTAATGTGCCCCATAAAGCCTTGAATTTGGCTTTGCGATCAACCGGCCCACATCAATTGGAATGTCGCGCGCAATGAAATATGCGGCCATAACTCGATCCCTTGAAATAGTCTTGTCATGGGAAGTTGGAATCAACCGCTTCTTATCCAGATAAATCCAAAGCCTTGCCTCCAAAAGCAGAGTATTGGACGCAAGGGTCTTGATGCCTTTTAAAGAAACCGACCACTTTGTGCCCGATTGCGTCAATACTCGCAGTGCATCTTCCAACTGTTGTTCTATGGGATCATCAATGATTTTGTTACCTGGTGCATCCGGGTTATCCTTCATTTGGTATAGCTTATTGATGTCCTTTGCGCTGAAAGGCACCACTTGCTCTTTTATAGTCACCGCATCCCTGGTGCCATGTAACCGCCCTTGGTAAAAGTCACGCACTACCTTGGGAACAACAATGGCTGGGCACTGGAAAAATGTGTCCCAGCTATGCTCCACGATCATGCTCGTGATGAGGTCAGGTAGTGGCATTGGCATAGGGTAAAAGCGCATCTTCATCAATAAGTCATCATTTTCTTTCTTTCTGGATGGACGTGCCTTCGCCAAACGCGGGCTTGCTACATTCTGCGACTGCTTTGCCCTTTTCCTGTCTCTTATACACATCTAGATGTGTATAAGAGACAGGGGTAAAAGCGCATCTTCATCAATAAGTCATCATTTTCTTTCTTTCTGGATGGACGTGCCTTCGCCAAACGCGGGCTTGCTACATTCTGCGACTGCTTTGCCCTTTTCTTTAGCCAACGCAAGGCGGGATTGTTGCCTTTTTTTCTTTCCCGTTCCTTGCGTTGTCCTCCTTCTCTCACTCGGCAAGTTCTTTGCCTTTCTTCTTTTGTAAGCGCCTTCTATTAGCTTCGCGCTTCTTCTCCTTCTCTTCTTTCAATCTTTTCTTCTCTTCTTCCCTCTGCTTTTTCTCTTCCTCTTCTTCTTCTCTTTCTTCTCTCTCAAACTCCTCCACAAACTGCGCAGAGGCCAACAAAAGGCATTGTTCCTCTTCAATCCACCTTATTTCTTCAAGCCTTGAGAGCTCATTTTTGCGGCAAACTTCTTCATCATGTAATTTTCTTCTTCTATCACCTTTTGCGATGATGAGTTTCACCTGCTCCATTTTCTCCTGCTTCTCCTTCTCTTCTTTTCTTCTTCGTTCTTTTTCTTCTAATGCAATTATTAATCTTTGAAGGTCAACAGAAGACCCTTGCGGTGCATTCTACCTGCAACGTCGCATCAGGGCGGTATCTTCTCCTTTTTTGCCTTCTTCTGCCGCAACCATTTGCGTTGTTTCAGGTTGCGACAGTTCCATCAATTGCAATGCTCCCCTCTATCCTCCCTCACGGAGGTTGATTCTCCATCCTTTTCAAGGCTTGTAGCCCTCTGCTTCTTTTCTTCTTCCTTTTTTAGGCGCCTTTCTTCACGCCGGCGCATTCTTCTCTCTTCCTTCTTCTTCTTCTTCCTTTCCTTCTTCTCTTCCTCATCTTCATCATCATTTTTCTTCTCTTTATTCTTTTTCTCCTTGCAATGATGAGATGACTCAGCTTCTCCAGCCTTTCTCCCTTTTCCTTTCCTCTTCTTCTTTTCCTCTTCAGCTCTTTCTGGTTGCGTCTCCATTGCAACTTCAAGAGTCTCTACCACAACTTTAGCCTTCTTAGTCTCCTCCACTGCAATCTCCTCCACCGCAATTCTGAAGGGTCTGTCATAGATTTCGCGTTGGCAGTTACCTCAAGAGTCTCTAAGGTTGGAGTGTCTCTTTTTGCCTCTTCTTCAACCACCACTGCCTCTGCCACCACCATTTCTTCAGCCACCACCGCTGCCACCTCCTCCGTGGATAGTGGTTGGTTTACAACCCCTACCTCGGGTAATCCCCCTCCTTACTCCAGATGACACAGAATGTTGCCAAACACTTGTCATCACGTCTCTTCTTCTCGCTCTTAGTTGAGACGGCAGGAGTTGGAACTAGGGTACTTTCAGTGTTGTGCCCCCTATTGAACTAAGGAGGCTGAACGAACAATGGGTTTCTCCGGGTTCTACCGGTAATTCTCGAGATGGTGTGGAGTTAGGCAGCAAGCCTGCGATTGGCAGCAAGGAATGCTGCCTCTCGCATGGTGATCTGGTCAGAGGAAGAAGTTGAGGGTGAAGCAGAAGATTGAGAAGCTTGGTTGAAATAGTTGGAAAATCGTTAGGGTTTGCGAAGAAGAAGGTTTAATATGCTGGTGCTAGGGTCTTTTAGAGTGAAAATGGGGTAAAAAACTCACAGACGGGGAAGGGTTCCTATTTATAGGTTGGGCCGCAATGGGCCCAACGCGATTTTTGAGGCGACAGGCCTCGAGAAGCTCAAAAGGCCTATCGTTCGATCTTCCCTCATTTATGAATATTCAGAAAAGCGTCCTTTTGTCTGCAGAATCATCATTGCTTTGGGATACGAAACGATTGGACTTCTCAAATGCAAAATGAATTTTCTTTAATATTTTATTCAAATGAACGCAATGTAAAGATTAACGCAATGTACTCATCAACGCAAATACTTCTTCTTCGAGGAAGGGCAACAACGAATACAACCCCGCAACACAGGATACCTCAACATAGTGCATTTAGCTAAGGACGGGCAAAGGACATATACGCATGCAACACACCCCTCAGTTTCAATGCATTTGAGTTGAATGAACGTAAAGCGTGTCTTGCTTGGCTCAAGATGCATCCATTATTGCCTTGCATACTTGTTGTTAATTTTATTATTATTATTAATATTTATATTTTTTTCCATCAACGCAAGTTGCTATGACTTGCGGCAATAAATTTCCCTTTATTTCTCAATTATTCACTAATTAAGAACCAACGCATTAATTATAGAAAAGTTCAAAGAATTAAAAATGGTATAACAAGAAATGCAGAGAAAATAAATGAAGAGCTAAATTCATAAAGTCAAAATACGAATTAAATGAAGAAGTAAAGACACAATTCAAGAATTCAATAAGACAGAAATTAAAGAAAGCATTAAACATAGTTGTGAGATATGGACCGAAGATGCGTTTCTTTGAATTAGTGTAATCCACATCTCTGCATGCGGTATGGCTTGCCTGTCCAAATGTCCTAGGGACATTTTTCCTTTCCATTGGATCCTGGGGCTTCTGAGTTGCTGGGCAACGTTCCTGGTGCTCTATTTCTCAGCTCAGATGCCAGCTGGCCCACTTGGATCTCCAAGTTTTGAATTGAAGACGCCTGCGTTTGCATCACTGCGTCATTTTTGTCCATGTATTGTTTCAGTAGGGTCTCCAACGAGCTTCCAGAGGTGTTCGAAGATGATGGTTGCTGGTTCTGCGATTGCCTTGGTTGCCCTTGGTTCGAGTTATGGTGAAAAAGAGGATTTCCTCGACTGCCACTCTGATGGTTGATTGGCCCCTCTTGGGTTGGATTGCCACCCCAACCAAAGTTAGGATGGCTCCTCCAGCCAGGATTGTAGGTGTTGCTGAAGGGGTTGTTCTGGATGGCGCATACTTGTTGGAGATTCGATGGGCACATTTCTGCTATATGAGCCTTTCCAAAATTAACGCAACTTATTGCGGCAACTTGAGCCAGTGCAACGGGTTGTGCTGATTGTTGGGAGATGGCTCCTTGATTTATTGCCATCGATTGAAGGATCGAGGTCACCGCGGCCATTTGAGCAGCCAACGTGGTCATTATCTCTGTAGGGACAATGTCAGTTTCATCCTTTCTTCTTTCCATGCCTCGGCCTCCGTAGCCATCATCAATCCAGTCATCCATGTTCCATGAAATGCAGTCAAGGATGAATTTAGCCTCACTATACGTTTTGTCCATAAATCCTCCTACCGCAGAGGTATCAGCAACATCCTACATTGATCTGTTCAGGCCGTTATAAAAGGTCTCTATCAAAACGCAATCGGGTATCCCGATATGCTGGCAGTTCTTCACCAATCGTCTAAATCGCACCCAGGCGATGCTCAGGGTCTCATTTTCCATCTGCTCGAAGTTCAAAACGTCCTTTCATCTCCTTGCATTGGCAACCGGTGGAAAGAACTTCTTCATGAATTGCTCCACTAGTTTATCCCATGATGTGATCTCATTTGGCTCTAGTGAGTGAACCCACCTATTGGCTTCGTCCTTCAAGGTGTAAAGGAACAAATACAGTCTTATACTCTCCGGGGTTATGCCAGGTAATCAGAAGTTGCCGCACATTTCGACAAAGCTGGTCAAGTGGGCATGTGGGTCTTCACCTTGCAGACCCCCAAATTGCCCTACATTTTGGATCATTTGTAGCATGACCGGCTTTATTTTGAACCTTTCGTTCTCCTCAACAATAGGCCTCGAAATCCTAGACGAAAAATCATATTGGTTGGGTGTCGCATAATTCCTCATGGGGATGTTGCGGTCAGCAGTCAGAAAAACAGGATCCTGTTCTGGCCTAACAGCCTCTTGAGTTACTACGGGAACCACATTGTCATTATTATCTTCCATACTCTCTGCTTTCTTTCACCTTATCCGATTCTGATGTGCCCGTGCACAAAAGGTACGCTCGATCTCAGGGTCAGCTTCGAATTCTGGTTCAGCACCAGTACTCATAAACCGTCAAGCTACTCTCTACGTTGAACAGCCAATACAATGAGATCCGTCCTACAAATACCACAAACATACTCAAACAATAAACCATTAACCATTCCCTGACAACGACGCCATAAACTTGTAATGCAGATTTTAGATTCCTTAAATAATGCGCTGTGATGAAATGATGATGATGCATGCAAGGTTCATGGCCATGTGATACTACTTCTAGATATGCATTAATTAAGAATTTTCTTGTAGTATGGTGTGCGTTGTCACAAGTTTCCTTGTGTTGAAACCAAGTATAATTTCACCGCAAGTTTCTCGGTGTGATCCAATGTCGAACACAGGGACTGTTTGAGGTTATTGCGTTATGCTTGTGATACATGTGACCAAGGGTTTTCAATTAATAAAAATTGTTGTGTACAAGAATATAAACATGCGATAAAGTAAAGTAAAGCAGTAAAGATGTGATAATAAAATAAATTGCGTTAAAGTAAATCTAAGCTAAGATGATACAAAATACAGGTTTCATGATACAATATACTGAGATCAAGGCTGGCTATGATGATTATGCAAAGATCGTGTATTGCGGGGACAAGTCTTATGTACGAAATAGAAACAGAAAAGATAATTAATACCAACATCGCAAGTTTCGTAATTGCGCTAAAGATATAACTACGGTTCCGCTTTTTCCTTGACATACACCTCTCGGTGATCGGCCGCACTCCCACATCTCTATGGTGAAACAGGGACAAACGTAATGAACGCAAGGTTGCTTCCATCTCTGGAAGTACTTCTTGCTTTAGTTAACACATTCTTCTAACTTTCTCTCGACAGATCAGAATGGCATCTTCACTTCTGTTCTCACAAGTGAAGATGCCATCTAGCATGCTTTAGCTAAACGTTCTTATTTTTTTATCACAGAGTAAGTTACTTGTTTAATTCATATTAATTACCAAGGGATTAATAAGACTTTGTGAAGAAAGCGATAAACGGAGGAACAAAAATAGACAAAGAAGGGGATATGAAATTGATCGAGACATTTAATATTTCTATTCAACGTCTGATACATGATGTGTGAATGAAGAGATTAAGAAGGTGAAATACACTTGATGAAATAGAGTTAAAAACAAATACAAATAAACGCCAACGTCTTGGCGCCGATCTGGATGGAGATTTGCTTGCCAATGTGGATGGATCGTGCGGACAGATGAGCTTACCTTTCATGCTTGCTCAACCGGTAGCAAGGATCTGAGTATAGAGCTTAGCAGCAGGGATCTGGCAGAATAGCATTGAGACTCATTTTTCAGCCTTGTCTCTTTTCTTCCCAGATTTCTTCCGTTCAGTACTCAACTCAGCCTCTCTCTTAGTAATTTAGTAGTAATTAGCCCTCGTATCAATTATACCTGTATCTAGTATATTTTCTATGAATTCTATAGGGGTATTTATAGATGAAAAGCTTTGACTCTTGGCTGTGGACCCCACTTCTTGTTATGGAAATTCCGAAGATGGAGGAATAAATATTCCTTCTGTTATGCAATCAGACCGTCAAATCTACACTACGGTTAGTTGTACACGTGTCGCAATCCTCCGCCTTTGCGTTGCTCAGCTGCATCTTTCGATCGGTTGTTCGCATGCGGTATTGTTTTTATTACCACATGCAGTTGAAATTCAGCTCAAGATCGACTGTCGCATTGCGCCGTTATTGCATTAATCGTCTCTTCATTGTTGATTGACGGGTGCAATATAACAGAGATGCATTATTCAGTTTCTCGTTAAGCCTTGATCGCAAGCGATGACTTGGTTTCCTGCAACATAGAGTAAAAATATCCTCTTCTACCATCTTGATGATGTTAGTGGGTGTAATTGCATTAAGTCATAATTATTGTATTTCTAAGTTAATTTTCATATAATCAACGCATATTCCTTCTCTTTTGGCCGCAATATCTAGATAAGACAACATAAATAACTTGTATTTCAACAAGTTATCAGTAATTTAAATGTATGCAACACATAACAAAAAAAAACCATTAATCGAAGATTTTTTTCCTTGAACATTTTCTAGCAAGTATTAATGAAAAATGGAGATTTATTCTTTAATAATTCTCTAAATTTAAAGGAGTTGAAAGTGAAATTGTTGAAGAAATGTGGTAATATTCCATTAGTGTCTAAGATGATGAGGGAGATTTAGTTAAAAAAAAACCATGATAAAGTAAAAAAATAGAGTAACAACAAAAAAAAAAAAAGAAAAAGAAGAAGATATAATGAAATTCATGAAAAAAGAACTAGGAATCAAAGTTTTGATTTCTCTTTGGCTTCTCATTTTATTTATCATATTTATGCAAGAAATGTAATGGGTTAATTTTTGTTCATTATCCAAAAGAAAAAAAAAGCTTTAAAAATTAAAAGAAAAAATCGCAATTCATATTTTATTGAAACAAAGATGGATAGAATAATTGAATAAAAAATTTT
Organism: Benincasa hispida; assembly: GCF_009727055.1. NCBI lineage: Eukaryota > Viridiplantae > Streptophyta > Magnoliopsida > Cucurbitales > Cucurbitaceae > Benincasa > Benincasa hispida. The sequence goes on along the minus strand of NC_052356.1, from coordinate 473,764 downwards.
CAAAAAAAAAGTAGTAATTATAAAAATGGATTATTTGGAGTTTAAAAAACTGTGATAGATACCTCAAATATATAAACTCAACTCTATACTCCAAGTACAGACATATTAATGCAGACCAAATCACTTTACACCCCAAATACAGATATTTAAACTCCACAAATATATAAACATTACAAACAGTTGAACTTCAAACACCCTATTTCAACTTAATGCGGAAAACAATCTCTAAAATTCATTTTTTATGTAATCATGATTTTCTCTCATCTCACTATTTCTAATCCTTTTAAAAAGGACATGCTTTTATAAATAAAAAGAAGATCACAACAAAATACACACGTTAGATATTTTGAATTATTACGAAAACGAAAGAGATGAAAGATAGTGACTCGTTCGTCTTTGTAATAATTGCCAACGGCTTTGCCAGCCGCCCACGTTATAAACAATGGATGGTAGTACTGACTGGCCACATTTACCCCAATCTAAAGATAATAAGTCAATAATAACTTGACTCCAATTTGATTATTATTAACATTGTTGACTTGTGTTTTATATTCGTATTAATACATGGGTCCACTATCAAATCTATAATAAAAAAAATGTAAATTGATTGACAATGAGAACATGTTCAATCTAATTACGTCGTATCGTTATCTTTATTGTTACTGTTACCATTACCATTATGGTTATTATTATTATTATTATTTTAGAGAAAATATTGTGAATTTTGACATATTTATTGTCACTGTTATCTTGATGGTTATGGTTTGACCCTTAGAGGTAACGACAATGGTAATGGTAACAATAAATGTATCAAAATTCACGATTTTAAGTAAACTTAGTCAAAAGCAATTCAATTACATTTGCGATAAGAATCATTATGATTGAACCATCAATAGAACTTCATTATAATTACACCAATCTTTATTATAATTTGGTAAATGTGACCTAAATTTTTAACTTAGAGTGAAGATTAAAAGAAAAAAAAATGAATGATAATGGCTCTAATTACTTAGGGTAACTTTCGTACTTTTTATTTCAAGAATTACTCCTCCTAAATTATTGTAATTAAATTCTTACAGTCGGTTAGCTTTAGTTGCAAGAACTTCATTGTGATAGAGATTTTATATATTGAAATTGACATAGCTCAACTGACATGGTGCTTATATAATAATTTATTGCAGTCTATCGCAGATAGAATGTAATATTTTACTATTATTTTTAACAATTTTATCATTTAAAATAATTTCTAAAGTTTTAAATAGTTTTTTTTTTTTTAATTTCATAAATTTGGCAAGTTAAATTTGAGTTGTTTTACAAATTGTTATGGTTCTCCATTTCAAGAACTAGTGCGAAAACTAATTCTTATCTCAAACTACAGTTTTCCTAAACATAGAAACAAACCCCTTTATATCTTCTCAAATATGTCTAACGCGATGGATTTTCATGAGACAAGGACATAGCCAAATTCAAATTTGAGAGAGAAAATATAAAAAATATTAAAAAAATGGTGTATTTTTTGCGAGAAAAAGATGCAATTTTCTGAACTTTATTGTTTTTAATTTTTATGATCGTGGTTTAATGTCATAATTTTTTTTACATTTATTCTTTGTCACTAAAGAAATTTAATTATTATATTTTTTTAAATGAAATAAAAATATGTGATCAAAATAAAAGAAGAAACCCTAAACACATGGTGAGAAAAAATCCTCTCAATCGATTTTGTGTTTCAACGCATCTTTAGCACCCCCTTCATCTTTCGTTCTTTGTTGGTCGACTTCAACGTCGTCGTGAGTGATGATTAGACCTTCGATCAATATTGCCATTGGGGATAGTATGTCTTTGATCCCCGCTAGTGGTCTTCGTGGTGTTCTTCAATGTCAACATTCGTCTTGATAAGATCTTTTGAATGTCTCTGGTGTCGCTGTTCGCACGAGATTTCGTGGAACTTGAACTTTGTATTTGTATTAATTTTGTAGAAAGTGAATACAATCTCTAATACATAGTATTTTGATACTTTCAAAATAATTATAGTCTTTAAGTTGGTTGATGAACGATCGGCCTTTGGGTTTGCTGATCTTCTTGGATGATCGGCCTTTGGGCTTGTTGATCATCTTGGATGATCGACCTTCAGTCTTGTTGATCTTCTTGGATGATCGACCTTCAGGCTTGTTGATCTTCTTGAATGACTAGTGAGGTTTCCGGAGAAACTTATTTCGTGGAGTTGAACTTGAGTTGGTATTGATGTTGAGGTTGGTTTGATGCAATGTGGTTCGATTTCTAGTACTTGATCCTCTTATTCTCTCTCGGTTGGGTGGATGTGTTTGACTTGAAGAAAAAAAGCACCGAATGTTCTTGAAGTAGAAGTCTTGGTAGAGTGTTTGTGTCTTCAAAGATCTTCTGTCTTCTAGGAGTGCAGCTTTAGGAATCTTGGGAGTCTTCTACTTGTTGATGAATTCTCTCTAGGCTCTCTGAATATAGAATTGTTTGTATCTTTAAAGGACTTCAGTGCTTGTATCTTTAAAGGACTTCCGTCTTCAGAATGTTTGCATCTTCAAAAGACTTCAGTCTTCAGATGTGGATACTTGTATCTTCAAACTTCAGTCTTCAGAATGTAGTCTTCAGGTGGGTCAGCTTCAGGAGTCAATGAGTCTTTTGTAGAGAATTCCTATAAGCTCTCTGGTATAGAATTGTTGACCTCTCAAAATGAGGAGAGCTTCTCTATTTATAGAGTTCACAAGTGGGCTTGCGCTTGCTTGATTAATGGGCCTGGTCTTTGGGCCCAATTAGTTGGATTTGGACTTGGTTAGTCCATGGGTCTAGCCTTTGGACTCAATTAATAGGATTTAGGCCTAATTTGACATTCGGGTCAAATTCAACCTATTTTTGGGCTTAGTTAGTCTTTGACTAAAATAATAATATCAAATTTGGTCAAATTAATTCAACGATCATGATAAAACCACGTGGCGTCATCGAAATTTGTGTTCAACTTCAATTCACGACATATGTCAACTCCAAATTAAGCCCAAATTTAATGATTTGGAATTTCGTCATTAATTTAGTAAATGACGTGACAACTTGTGATTGGTCTAAAATTTCTGATTCAACAAATGTCACTTTCAAGATTTATGCACATATATGGGTGGATGAATCTCCAAAAATATAAAGTTGGAATCAAAATCCAAATCCAAATATATTTGTTCTTGAATTTGACCTCAATTGATGTGTCAGTCAAACAATGAATTTAGTATATTAGTTTAACTTGAATTTGGGATAAAATTTGAAATATCGTCAAATTTACGAAAAATTTTGATCTTTATCCCAATTTAATTTGATTTGGATTTAAGATAAAATTTGGGATATACCCAAATTTGAATAAAAGATCAATTGAGGCCAAATTTTAATTTGGGATGAATTTTAGATCTTTTCCACAATTTGATTTAGAACCTAAATTTAGATGAATTTGATATAAAATTTGGAAGATGCCCAAATTTTAATTTGAGATTTTATCCTTAATAATTTGACTAAAAGTTTGGTGATTTAGTGATTTAGATTTGGGATAAAATTTGGAATATGCTCAAATTTTAATTTAAGATTTTTGGCTTGAGGATAAAAGTATGATGATTTAGATTTGGGATAAAATTTGGAATATGCCCAAATTTTAATTTGAGATTTTATTTACAATTTAACCTCAATATTAAAAAATTTGATTTTGAATAAAATTTGGAATATGACCAAATTTTAATTTGTGATTTTATTCACAATTTAAATTTGATTTTGAATAAAATTTTGAATATGTCCAAATCTTAGTTAAAGATAAATTTAAGGACAAAACCTAATCAAATAAAATTAGATAGGGAATTTATTTAATTTAATTTGAAATTAGGATAGAATCAAATTAGGAAAAAAAATCTAATATTTTGAATCGATTCTTTATTTGATTTAGATTTACTAATTTGTTATGGAACTCTCCCATGCTTTCATTCTAGGAGATCCTACTCTTCCATGCTTTCACCCTAGGCTAGCATCCCGATAAGGTCTACCTTGTAGCACCGTTCGCATATCATGATCGTTATGGGAGGGGCCCTACAAGGCTTACAACTTTTCCATGCTTTCACCGTAGGGAGGATCCTGATAAGGTCTATTTTGTAACACTGTTCGCATATCCTGATCGTCATGGGAGGAGCCCTCCTTCGTCGATCAACTCTAGCTGCCACCTCCGCCACCTACCATCTTCGGCAATTAAGACTATCAACCACCCCAAACGACTAATTCCATTATGGACCACCACATGTTAAATGCACAAGTGAAAAATATTCAAATAGCATATGAATTTGAATTTAAATGGAAAATATAAAGTTGTGATTGAGACAAATTGGACAAGATATCAAATCTATCCTTACAATTGAAGTTGATTTCATAAAAGATCTCTATCTTTTTCCAATCTAACATTTACCACAAACAAAATGGCCACCAATAATTGTCGATATAGTATATAGATGTTTCTTAATTATGACCAACACTAACAATCAACCACATTTCGTGTGCTTTGTCAATTTTCTTAGTACATGTATACTTTGGTTTTTAGGCTTTCTAACTACGCATAACATCAATTGAAATGCTAATCGTAATCGTAACCTACAAAATATTGCAAAAATATAACAATTAAGACCACGTTTATATCGGTTGAAAAGTAATCTATCAATGGTAATGTAAAATTAGAAAAAGATAGAGATCTTTTATGAAATCAACTTCAATTGTAATGATAGATTTGATATCTTGTCCAATTTGTCTCAATCACAACTGTATATTTTCCATTTAAATTCAAATTCATATGCTATTTGAATATTTTTCACTTGCACATTTAGAGTGTGGTGGTCCATAATGGGATGAGATTGTAATATAATATAATAAAAAAATCATGTTTGGATTGAGCATTTTATGTCCAATTTATAATATAAAACTCATTTCATTCCGATAGTTTTCAATCTAATGTTCTTTCTCATCGTTTTCATGCTTCATGTTCTTATTTTCGTTCCGTCTTCGATTACTCACGCTTTTCAACACTCCTCTGATTTCCATTAATCCTGATTATATTCCAGTTCCCCAGACATATTCTTACTAATGTCATCTCAAAGATTTGGACTTCAAATTTAATGATAATTTATTCTCATAGTTATATTCGGAATGTTACCAAAACATTTAGCCAATGTTTGATTTGGTTCATGTCTAATTTCTTGTTTGAGAGGACATTAAATTAGGTTTGTAACTGACTTAACCTCAATTGAGTTACTAGTACATAAATGATAATTCAAATTCGAAATCAACTAAAAAACACCAACGTTTCTACTATTTATTCATGAAATTATAAATTAAATCTATTTCATGGGAGAGATTGATGTGCAATTCGTTTGAGACATTTTTTTAAAATGATTTTTTAGTACTATTTAAAAAAAAAAAAAATGGTCTTGATGGTCTTTTTTTAGTACTATAATAAAAAAATCATGTTTGGAAGTGGGTAAAGGGCCACTTACAATTGAGCTGTCGATATAGTGCAGATTACAGACATGTTTTTTTCATTGTGACCCATTGACAACAATGGCATTTTATCTGCTTTAATTTGCCAAAATCCTCCCAATGAATGTGTACCATTGCTTTTTTAGATTTTTTCGTTAAACATTCGACAAAATTAGAGGGAATACATTATCGTCAAATATCTATTGGAATTTTAATCATAACTACAAAATATTACGACTAAAATAAATTATAATTACAGACCTATATGGATTAACTTAGAAGAAAAATGTTCCTTTTACGAGATTCATTTTCATTTAAACACTTTATTTAGAATTAATTTTAAAGAAATTTTGTAAAGAGTTTGCAAATACTTTAGTTTATTTTTCTATATTTGAAAACAGTTCTAAAATAAAGGCATTCTTGTATTTGATGACTTTTTATCAAAATAAGTGTTTTTATATATAAGTTTGTTTCTTTTATTATATACTAAAGTATTTTTATTAATATCAAACTACTTTAGCCTATAAAATATTATGAACAAATAGTTTAAAATAATGGTCACTGGAATTAGTCGTTTGGGGTAGTTGATAGTAGTAATTGCCGAAGGTGGTAGGTGGTAGAGGTGGCAGCTAGAGTTAGTCAATGAAGGTAAATAGAGTTGGGCATCGGTGGTGGTTTTCAGAGTTGGCGGAAGTTGGCTGCCAGTAATGGTTGCCAGAATTGGCCAATTATGGTGATCAGAGGGGGTCAGTGGAGGTGGTGATTATTATAATTGGCCAGAACCATGGTCGAGATTGCCACGTCCCCTCCCAAACTTACCTCTTTCACCCAGAAGAAGACATGAAGACAACAAATATCACCTTTGTGATACCTACTGTTGACTCTAATCTGTCTGCCCACTACTTATAAAATCTAGAAGATTTCTTAAGTACAAATAGTTTACTTTGTTACAATCAAATTTAGCATTCTTACATTTAATACTACAAACTTCCAACTCCATTACCTACAATCAGACTTATAAGTCTCCATAATAAATAAGACAAAGAATTAATTATTTAGTGTGGTAGACCTTGACTTCCAGCAACACCCTGATGCTTAATTTTATGAAGTGGAAATGTGGATGATATGCGTTGATGAAATTGCGTTGTGCACTCAAGTTTCTTCAGCGGAATCCAAGTGTAAATTCCTCTAAGTTTCCTGGTAAGTATAGAGTTAATCACAGGGACTTGTGAAAACAGACTGCGTTGGTAATTTTTATGAAAGCCTTGCGGTAAACAAATAAATAAATTGTTGGTTTGTTGTTGATTGCGTTAATGAAGAAAATAAACAAAATGTGACGGATTTGAGAAAAGTCAGTTATGTGATAGATGCACTGAGTATGCGATGAACAGGTTAAGAAGATCTTTAGCTTGCGTTACTTGGGAATGCGTCAGACTATGCGATCATGCTATCACCATGCACAACAAGTCATTTTCCAATGAAAATGCGATGCTCCTAAGTCTAGGACACATGTGTTGAATGCAAAAGTGTCCATAGAGCTTATCCCTAAGTCTTTACTCTTGTCCTATGCGATGATGCAAAATGCATAAAAGCAAGGTGACCGCATACAATTGTATCCTATCTCTAGGATGCATGCGATACGTTGATAAAAATAATGCTCATTTGTAAGCTCCTATCTCTTGATTATGCGTTCTAATCTAACTCTCCCAAGCCTAGATTCTAACATGACCTTCCCAAGTCTAAATCCCGTCCTTAGACTACCCTCCCGAGTATCTCTAATGGACGAATGAAGCATACATAATACAAGATAATCACATAGCATGAAGATTCCCTAGTTGTGCTAGCTAAATGCTTCTCAACCCATTCAGCGAATTTAGATACTCATGCGTGAATAACAGAGAGTGAACAGATATAAAGAAATAGATTCCATTTCGATAAATGAGTGGGGTACAAAATGACAATGGAAGTTTAAGGTAGAGAACCTGATAGCAATTGCTTACTGACCGAGGCTTTTACACTGTAATCTCTATTCGGTTATAAAGATGTTCTCGCTTCCGCAGGTGTCAATCCTCTCTCTGTCCTCGAAGCTTCCGGCGCTTTTCCAAGCTTACCGGAACGATCTATCGGCACAACCTTCTCTCTCGCGTCCACCTTAAAATGAAAGAAAACTATGAACAAGGGCGTGCGAACTTGTGGGAAAAAAAAAAGAATAGTGGACTGGTGAACCCCTTCTCTGAAGGTTTCCTCTGGTATTTATAGACATCCAAGGTGAATGATAGCTTCTCTCTCTTGACTATTCAGATGGGACAGTTTTAATTTCTGACTGATGCACCGAATATTTGTCACTGTAAAGCTGAATGTACTTTGTGATCGTTATGGACTGTTAACTTAAGTCGTTGAATGTCATCAGGTTTTTGTCCCATTGCGATTAATTAGCTTGTCACCCAGATGCGTCCACCAAGTTATGCTGACCAGGTTACGGCGATCCTTCTCGGGTGAATGTTTGCAAGCACAATCATCGCAAAGACTTGCGGTGAAGTTGCGCTCGACCGATGATTTCCTATGATCACAATTCTTGCATTGCATCAACGCATATTCAGCACAAAAATATAAAATTCAACTGTTCTAATGCGATGAACACATGCGACCACAATATTATAAAATTGATGCTTAATGGATGCAAATTAACATATTTCATCAATGCAATCCAACTTTGTTTAAGAACTTATCACTATGATAACGTGCATTTCTGCCCGTTATCATACCCCCAAATTTAAACAATACTTGTCCTCAAGCATAAGCTAAAGATTCCTTTAGCAAGTCAACGACAATGTTCTTTTCCTAGATTTCTCAAAGATACTTCGTTCAAATCCTATATGCCGAAATTTCCTTAAGTCTTATTCAAGTCTCTTCTTAAAATATTTCTAAGACCTAGGGACTGCAAGCTTAACCTTCAAAAGGACTTTACTAATTTCCAGAACATCGCATGATTTATTTCAAAAAGAAAATTTTCCACTAGGGTATCAAATGATTTTATCCTTGCATATTTCTTGTCATTGTTATTATTATTTTTTTCTGACCTTCCGCTGATCCAAGTGCTTTGCCTTCGTTTTGGCTTGCCCCCACGGGTGTCATGCGAACATCCAACTACGAGCAATGCGCTCTTTTTAAGACTAAACTCATACCTACTTGACAGCGGAGTTGCAGTCATTTATTTATGCGTTGATCCTGGTGACTTACTTTCATTTTGGCTTGCCCCCACGTGTGTCATGCGGACATCCAACTGCGGGTAAGTGTCTTTTACAACTTAACTCTTATCAACCTAGGTTTCCCATTGCGTTGACAGTGGAGTTGTTATTCTCAATTTTTTTTTTTATAGAAATAGAAAATAAGAACAGTGTAGGTAGATAGTGTGTCTAACAAAGACGGGTAAGATAAAAGTTCAAGAAGTAATTGATGAAGGAAAAAGATATTAAAAAAGATTGCGTCCCTAATGAGGTTAAATCATATAGTACTTAGGGACCACTTATTCCAGGCTGGTTTGTTCACGTCCATGGTGGCTTTTCCTCTTTTCTTTGTCCTCTGGGATTTTTAATGCCTTAATTCGGAGTTTTTTTTCCCATGAATGCTCATTACAATTTTTCCCTTGCGTACATCAATTTGAGCGCGATGGGTTGACAAGAATGGTCATCCCAATATGATGGGCGAATCTTCGTCTGCTTTATAATCCAAAATGAGGAAGTTTGCCGGTAGGATGAATTTATCAATTGAGATTGCGACATTTTTCAACTGTCCTTTAGGATGTATTTTAGATTTGTCCGTGAGTAGGAGAGTTTCCTTTGTGGGCGTGACAGCATTCAATTGTCTAAAGATTGATAGCGGCATTATGTTTATACTTGCCCCAAGATCGCATAGTGCTTGGCCACTGTAGGCCCCTTCGATAGAGCATGGTATCGTGAAGATTCCTAGGTCGCCCATTTTAGGTGGGATTATAGCATTTTGCGCTACAGCCATTATTATGATCTTTTCTTCCTTATTTTCTTCCTCTTTTAATCTTTATGGAGCTACTGATGGTTGTACTTCTTTTGTCTCCAGATCTAGAGGCTTTCAGGGTGGACGTAACTTGAGGGTCTATTTTCTTGGGCTTTTCCAAACTATAGGTCAATGGGTCTTCGGTTGTCACTGCATTCAAGTTGGTCGCAATGGGCTTCTCCCCTACTTCCGCAGTCATGTTGTCACTTAGCAAGGAGACTTCTAAGCATTGTTCCTTCCCGTTACCCCCAGCATTGCGAGGGAGCTCAGTTGAGCTCGACAACACTCCTTGTGGTCTATTTTTCAGCTCGCTCGCAATTTGCCCTATTTGAATTTCGTGATTTCTAATGGATGTAGCTTGATTCTGAAGCACATATTCGTTTTTCTCAATGTAATGCTTCAGCAAGCTCTCTAAGGACGAAGATTGCGGTGATTGTGAGCTGCTAGCTTGGCTATGCGCTGGACCGTTGTTTTGCGGGGAAAATCTGGGTGGCCCTCCTTTTTGTGCCACAAGTTGAAAGCTTTGTTGTTGATTTTTCCACGCAAAATCTGGGTGGTTTCGCCACCCGGGGTTATATGTATCGGAATAGGGATTATTTCTCATGAAGCATACCGATTGCAGGTTTGTTGGGCATTCTTTCATTGGGTGAGCATCTCCGCAAATGACACAACTTGCGTTCGTTTGAGCAATTGCATTGACCTGCCCTTTCTTCGCTCCCGTGTTATTAATTGCGATGCCCTGTATCAAATTCATCATCGCAGTCATTTGATTTTACAGGGATGCGATAGCCCCATTGTTTGCGTCATTATCTTTAATTCTTAATCTCTTATCGCTTTCCCTCCAATCCTCGTGATTTTTGGAAATGGAATCAAGTATACTCTTAGCCTCCTCATATGTTTTATCGAGCAGACCACCAGCGGCTGCCGCATTAGCAGTGGTCTGCGAAGAGGGATTCAGTCCTTGGTAGAAAATCTCCATTTGCAGGCAGTCTGGTAAGCCATTATGTGGACAGTCTCTTACCAGCCGCTTGAACCTCACCCAAGAATCGCTGAGCGATACGTCATCTTCTTGTTCAAAATTTGTTATTAATTTCCTTCTCATAGCATTCTCGGTTGGTGGGAAATACTTCTTCATAAACTTTTCCACCACCTATTCCCACGAAGTTATCTCCCCCGGTTCGAGAGAATATGCCCATTTTCTCGCCTGATCACACAAAGAAAATGGAAACAGAGTTAGTCTAACTTCCTCGATTGAGATATTCGGGAATACAAAAGTGTTGCAGATTTCTATGAATCTCCGAAGGTGGGCATGTGGGTCTTCGCCACGCCTTCCTCCAAACTGCTCATCAGCCTGGATCATCTGCAACATTACCGACTTCATTTCAAAGCTCGATCCATCTAATGCCAGCCTCATGATTCATGGAGAGAAATCATAGAGGTTAGGTGACGCATAGTCCCAAATGGGTCTATTGCGATCATTCGTCAGAAGGATGGGTTGGCCATTATATTATTCGCGTTAGCGGCCCTTTCTGCCAGTTGTTCGACCATTCATGGTGTTCTCTCTTGTTGTTGTTCGCAGTCTCTTAATCTTCTTCTGAATGTCCTCTCAATCTCCGGGTCGTAATTCGCCAGAGATTGAGAGTCTGCAAGGAAATAAAAAAAATTTCCATTAGCAATCTATTTTGCCGAATCCTCGGTAACCGCACCAAAACCTTAATACTTAATTTTATGAAGTGGACATGAGGATGATATGCGTTGATGAAATTACGTTGTGCACTCAAGTTTCCTCAACAGAATCCAATTGTAAATTCCTCTGAGTTTCCTGGTAAGTCCAAGGTCGATCACAGGGACTTGTGAAAACAGATTGCGTTGGTAATTTTTTATGGAAGCCTTGCAGTAACCAAATAAATAAATTGTTGGTTTGTTGTTGATTGCATTAATGAAGAAAATAAACAAAATGCAACGGATTTTAGAAAAGTCAGTTATGTGATAGATGCACTGAGTATGCGATGAACAGGTTGAGAAGATCTTTAGCTTGTGTTATTTGGGAATGCGTCAGACTATGCGATCATGCTATCACCATGCACAACAAGTCATTTTCCAATGCAAATGTGATGCTCCTAAGTTTAGGACGCATGTGTTGAATGCAAAAGTGTCTATAGAGCTTATCCTTAAGTCCCTACTCTTTTCCAATGTGATGATGCAAAATGCATAAAAGCAAGGTGACTACATACAATCGTATCCTATCTCTAGGATGCATGCGATGCGTTGATAAAAAATTATACTCATTCCTAAGCTTCTATCTCTTGATTATGCGTTCTAATCTGACTCTCCCGAGCTTAGATTCTAATATGACCTTCCCAAGTCTAGATACTATCCTTAGAATACCCTCTCGAGTATCTCTAATGGACGAATGAAGCATACATAATACAAGATAATCGCATAACATGAAGATTCCCTAGTTGTGCTAACTAAATGCTTTTCAACCCATTCAACTATTTTAGCTACTCATGCGTGAATAACAGAGAGTGAACAAATATAGAGAAATAGATTCCATTTCGATAAATGAGTGGGGTATAAAATGACAATGGAAGTTTAAGGTAGAGAGCCTAGTAGCAATTGCTTGCTGACCGAGGCTTTTACACTGTAATCTCAATTCGGTTTTAAAGATGTTCCCGCTTCTGCAGGCATCGGCCCTCTCTTTGTTCATGAAGCTTCCGGCGATCTCTCAAGCTTACCAAAATGATCTATCGGCACAACCTCCTCTCTTGCGTCCGCCTTAAAACGAAAGAAAACTATGAAAAAGGGCATGCGAACTTGTGGAAAAAAAAAAAAAAAGAATAGTGAACTGGTGAACCCCTTCTCAGAAGGCTTCCTCTGGTATTTATAGACATCCAAGGTGAACGAAGTCTTCTCTCTCTTGACTGTATAGATGGGAGGACTTTAATTCCTGACTGATGGGCCAAATATTTGTCACAGTAAAGCTGAATGTATTTTGTGATCGTTATCGGCTGTCAACTTAATTCGGATTCGACTGTCATCAACTTTTTGTCCCATTGCGATGAATTAGTCTTTCACCCTTATACGCCCACCAAGTTGCGCTGACCAGGTTATGGTGATCCTTCTCGGGTGAATGTTTGAGAGCACAATCATCGCAAAGCCTTACGATGAAGTTGTGCTTAACCGATGATTTCCTATGATCGCAATTCTTGCATTTCGTCAACGCATATTATGCACAAAAATTCAAAATTCAACTGTTCTAATGCGATGAATACATGCGACTGCAATATTATGAAATTGATGCTTAATGTACGTAAATTAACATATTTCATCAACGCAATCCAACATTATTTAAGAACTTAACACTATGATAACATGCATTTCTGCCCGTTATCACACCCCAAAACTCTTCTCCTTCTTCACCTTAATATGCATCCAAATGGTATCCTATATGTATCTAAGAGTTTAACTATGCGCCCAATATGGTCATTTTAACTTAGTATGTGTTCAATTCTAGAAATGATCATTTGAACTTGTCCAATCACGCAAATGGGTTTAGTTCTACTCCCTTCCCACTAACACTTAGTCAAATTTCCACTTCTTTAATGGACTATACGTTCAACTCTTCCATTCTATTCTTCTCATATGTTTAACCACATGGCCCCAACACTTAGAAATTTTCCTAAGTGACTCAACTTCTTCTAGCTCTTCCAGGTTTTCATAAACCTTTGCTCTAATATCTATTAGGGTTGATGTCCTAAATCTCGTAGTGCGCCATAGTTTGTAATTGTAATATACAAACATTTTATTTATGTAATAAAATATGTGATGTTTATTTCAAAATTAGTTGCATTAACCACAAACCAATAAACTAACATCCAAGATTATCTTGTAGCTTAAACATGTATGTAGAGACATATAGATGGATCATGTTTAAGTGATAACCTAAATGGTCTATAGTAAATGGATAAGGCTGAATATCTTATCCTGGTGAGACTACGAGTATGGTTCGCTTTGTAGATGTTACAAATGTTGTAAATGTAGGAATTGGTGTCCTAATTCTCTTGGAGTCTCATAGTTTGTAAACTGTACACATTGTTATGAATAAAATACGAGTTATTTTATTTGACATTTACTCATATCCAATAAACAAAGCTCCATGGTTATTGTATGTAAACTTAAGCATGTATATGAGATATACAAGTAGATCATGCCTTAAGTGATAACCTAAAAAGGTTTATAGTATAAGGATTAAGGAGGGATACCTGATTCTGGTGACACTATGGATACAGCCCACTTTGTAGAGGTTTACAAATGTTGTGAACTACTATAGATGATAGGTCCTAACCATTCATATGGAGGTATACGAGCAAGGGTATCCTATACAAAGAGTTTGTATAAGACCGAACCACGAGATGACTAGTCTCTTTATATAACGTCATTGATACTTGAGACTTACATGTCACCTAAACGACCATAAGTGACATGACCTCAATCATGGGTGTTTTGGGAACTCCTGCGTTTGAGGGCGGTCCTTTGACTAGTATGGGTGAGAGTGGCCAGATTGTCAACTCAACATGCCTATCTTATTGAGGATTTGTCTGATTTTGGAGCTGGGAACTCAGTTACACAAGATGGAATTTACTTCTTCCCCGAAGTAAGGATAAGTAGATACATTGCTCCCTTAAATGCTGATTCCGGGTTTTGAACATAGTGGCCACAACTTCTCTTTGGAAGAGAGGACTCAGTCATAGTAGGACTATGACTTATGTACATTAAAGGGATCAGTGGTACTTAAGGAGCTAAATGTAACTACAGGGGCATAACGGTTATTGCCCCAACTATCTTACGAGCGATCTGTGAAGTGTTAGAGCGATATATGAAGGGTTACCGCACTATTGATTGGTTGATATGGACACAAAATATATCTGTAGTAAGGAGAGTGCAGCTGCCTGTTCTTAGTGAAGTGCCTGACAGTTAACGAATGGTGGATCCCATGACTAAAAAGTTAGTCAGTTATTCACGTACCGTTGGAGCTTCAAGCTACAGGTCTATAAGGTCTCCTTGGTAGCTCAATAGATTCAAGTTGAGAATTAGTTCTTGGTGTTGATTTGAAATATTCAACTGATGAAAGGAAATTCGATTATATATGATATGATCGGTGTGATGCATGAGATACATCAAGTGGAGGATTAATGTAAATAAGATTTACATTAAGTACCATAAAATAGAAAAAGAGCTATGGTTTATATGTTTCATGAGATGAAATATTAAAACTATAGGTTATAAATATAATATGGTAAGTTGATTATCGTATATATTTATAATAATATTAATTATTGGATAATTATCTCTTTTTCTCTAATAACCAGTTGAGTGGGAGGTTATTAGTGGTTTTATGATAATCGTGAGATAAAAGGAAAAATGTTTTCCTAAATTTAGAAGAGTTGCTATTCTCGGAAAGGAACTAACGGATTGTTGTCTGGTGAATTGACTTCACTAAACAATAGTTGAAAGAGAGACTAAATAATCGTGGAGTGACATTATACGATAGTTCACTCAGCTGATTGTAGCCAAACGATCACAAGGCATTATCTACACGATAGGTTGACGTCTTCTAAGCGATTGAGCATTCATCTATACGATAGACCCTTCTCATCTCCCACTTGCTTAATCGTCTACACGATTATTATTCCTCTGGTCTCTTCCTCTAGCCAAGTCCACACAGAGCCCATACTTTTGGATTCTCACACTAAGAATACCAAGGTAGCCATTGTGGTGGTGTCTTCACTCAACTCAACTGAGTTCGAGGTTTTGAAGGCCGTTCGTTGGGTTCGTGATCTTGGAGATCGTTGAGTTCATGGTTGCTATTGATCGTACAGTGTTGCGGTCGTTGTGGTCGAGCGTTCATGTGTTACTGTCTTGGAGACTGAACGAGCGTTCATGATCGAGGGAGTTTGAAGCATGAGTCTTCAAAGGTATGTATAATTCTTCCCTTGATTATCTTTTAAGCATGTTGTAATTTCATATTATGCATGACCTGTAAGTTTTCGTTTTTTGACTATAATTGTTAGTGTTCAATTTTGAATGAAATTTGGAACGATCATTCCACTGCTTATGGAAATCCTCGTGTCCAATTTTCTTCAGTAAAGTGCTACAAATGATCTAACCCTGATCATTCACGTGGAGACATGTGAGCAGGGATATTCTATACAAAGGTGTTTGTATAAGACCAGACCACGAAATGTTTAACCTCTTATATAACAACGTTCATAATAGAGACTTACCTTTCACTAGGATTACCATAGGTAACATGAGTTGAATCTTGAGTAAGTTGTGAACTCCTGCCTATGAGGGCAGTCCTTTGATTTGTATGGGTGAGGGTGGCCAGATCGCTAACTCAACAAGCCTACCATTTTAGGAATTCATTTGGTTGGGGAGCTTGGAACACAACTACACAAGAAGGCTTCCCAATGTCGGGGCATGTACATAAATTTCTCCCTTAAGAGCTGATTCTGGGGCTCGAACAATTTAACGCCACACTTTCTCTTGGCCTAAGAGGGGTTTGATCATAGTTGGACTATGATTTATTGTTCATTATAGGGATTAGTAGTACTTCAGGAGTTAGATGTAACAACAAGGGCAAACAGTATTTTTGGCCCAGTTGTACTTACGAGTAATTTGTGAAGGGTCATCGTACTATTAATTGGTTATATCCAATGGATATAGAAATATATCTGTAGTACGAGGAGTGCAGCTATCGGTCTTTAGTGGGTGCCCGACAGTTAATGGGGGGTGAATAATTTAATTAAAGAGTTTGATTAATTATTTACGTACCATTGGAGTTTCAAGCTACAAGTCCATGAGGTCCCCTCGGTAGTTGAACAGAATTTAATGAGAAACAATTTTAGGATTAATTTGAATTGTTCAAATTAAATGGGGGAATTAATTATATATGATATAATTACTATATTGTATTTAATACATTATATTATACATTTATGAGAGGAAATAAATATTTGAATATAATTCAAATATTTATTATATGAATTGGATTCGTATTGTTAAATTTAATGTAAATGTGATTTATATTAAATATTACTAGTGAGAGAAAAGAAACTATAGGTTATATTGTATATGATACAATATTAAACTATAGATTATATGTTATATTTGATATAACATATAGTTTAATATATATTATATTATAAGGTGGTTATCATATTAATGTATACTAAATTATTTATTAAATAAATAAATTATATATATATATTTATTTATTTATTTTAGTTAATTTGTTAAATTAATTAATGGTAACTCCCTTCCCCCACTTTTCTCTTCGCTTCACGTAAGTTGGAAAAATTGTTCCAAAGGCTTTCTTCATCATCCTGCAAAAAGAACGATAAAAAGGTTACACATAACAGTTCTGTGAAAGAAGCATCTCATCCTCTTTCATCTCTTCCTCTCTAAAATTCCATTCTCTCACCAAAATCACCAGAGCCCACAACTCCTGGATTCTCCCAGAGAATACCAAGGCCATCTTGTGGTCGTGACCATTTTGTTTTTGGGATTTCATTTCGAAGAACGTCTTAAAAAAGATAAGGGTTTCTGAAACCCAATTTAATTTTTCTGCAATTTCATTGTATTATTTTTGTTTGCTAAATGCATAATTTTGAAAAATGGGATTTGGGATGATCCATTGCTTCTGCTCATGGACCCTTCCTTAGGATCCTTCAATTGGTATCAAAGCCAGGTTTTGATCCCAAATTCTCATTTTTATGAATTAATTTTACAATTTATGGTGAGTCTTTGCATTCTGTTATTTTTTTCATGAGATGAAATTATTGTCCAATGTGGTATTGCATTGATGGGTGTTTTCAAGATTGGTCATTAGAACTTATGGCTTTCTTTATGAATTTTGATCTATAAAGGCCCATGTTATTGGGCATATTTTAGCTGTTGAGTTTGTATTCAAAGTCCTTGAGTCATTTGTGATTTTCGTGGCCAGATTTTGGAGAATTTGAGGTGGAAAAACAATGGAATTTTGAAGGAGTTCGAAACAGTATAGAGGCGTCTGTACTGTAGTGTCGTAACGTTGTGCCCTAACATTGTGATGCTACTATGCGATGGGCGGAAGGAACTTTCCACAACGTCACTGATAACGGGCAGAAATGTACGTTATCATAGTGCTACATTCTTAAACAATGCTGGCTTGCATTGATAAAATATGTTAAATTGCGTCTAAAAAGCATTAAGTTTATTATATTGCAGCCGCATGCGTTCAGTGCATAGGAATAGTTGATTTTTTTGTTTTTATGCAGAATATGCATTGGCGCAAGGCAGAAATTGCAATCATAGGAAATCACTGGTCGAGTGCAACATTACTGCAAGACTTTGTGGTGATTGTGTTCCCAAACATTTGCCTAAGAAGGATTGCCGCAACTTGGTCGGTGCAACATGGTGGGTGCATCTAGGTGAACGGCATAATTAATCACGATGGGACAGAAAGCTGATGACAGTCGAATCCGAATTAAGTTGACAGCAGCTAACGAACAAGTATATTCAGCATTTCGGTGACAAATATTCGGTGCATCAGTCTGGAATTAAAGTCGTCCCATCTGTACAATCATGAGAGAGACACCGCCTTTCACCCTCTATAAATACCAGAGGCATTCTTCAGAAAAGGGGTTTAGTCGTTAACGAGTACACCAATTTACGAATTTAAGAGCTCAGCTCGTCTTTGTCCATAGTTTTTCCTCTCTATTTTAAGGTAGAGCAAGAGAAGAGTAAAGATGCCGAAAATCGCTCAGGGAAACTCGAGAGAGAACCTTGAGGCGTAGAAGCAGAGAGCGGGCCGACTCTCGTGAGAGCGAGATTATCTTTTGAACACGAGTAGAAAAACAATGTAAAAGCCTGGGCAGCAAGAGATTGTTACCAGACCCTTTATTTTATACTTGCATTGTTATTTTGTACTTCATCTTTATATTTATACAATTGAAGTTCTTATTCTACATTTGTTCACTCTCTTAGCATGCATGACTAGCTAAACTATTCGAATGGGTTGAGAAGAACTAAGCTAATATGACCTAGGTAGTTCATTGCTTGCGATTATCTTGTTTTATGTTGTGCCCAACACCCCTTTAGATCTACTCGAGAGAGAGTCTAAAGAAAGAACCTAATGACCCGAGAGAGCTAGGTTAGAATTTGGACTCGAGAGAGCAAGATTAGAACTGCATAAACAAGAGATAGGGACTTAGAGATAATCTCTGTTTGTCAACTTGCATCGCATGCATTCTAGAGATGAGAATGATATTATGTGGTCGCCTTATTTCTGTGTGTGTCATTTTTTCATCGCATAAATAAGAATAGAGGCTTATGTGTAGGTCCTATAGACTTATTACATATATCGCATGCGTTCTAGCCTTAAAAGTCGTGGCATTCGCACCGAGAGGTGGTTTACTGTTGTATGCATGTTGCAGGATCGCATAGCATGAACGCATCCAAGGAAGTGTTAGCCAAAACTTTTCTCAACCCATTCACCGCATACTCATCGCATTTCCCGTATAATCAACTCTTTTCAAACTCCGCCACATTTATTTATTTTTTATCACTGCAAAAAATAACCTCAACAACTATTGATTTATTTGGTTACCGCAAAGTTTTCATAAAAATTACCACCACCTGTTTTCACAAGTCCCTGAGTTCGACCCTGGACTTACCAGGAAACTCAGTGGAATTTACACTTGGATTCCAATGAGGAAACCTGAGTGCTCAACGCAATTTCACCATCGCATACCATCCACATCTCCACATTATAAAATAACACATTAGTCATTACACTAGGACATAGCGTTGCGATGCTCTGAGACGGAAGTTTAACATGGTTCAGCTCTGGTTCGTGTGTGATTCATAGTCTGCTGGTCCGGTCCGGCTTGTGGGTTCTCTGGTTCGAGCCTTTGGGGTTTATCGAGACCAAGTCCTTGTTTGATTCGTGCAATTCAAGGCTCGGTTCACCTGTTTCGAACTGGATGGATATTCTTTTGTAATAGTTGGTCTTTTATATTTGTTTATTAGGTGTCCAATCCCATTCCATTGACTATTGTCTTAATATACATATGATGTATGTTTTATTCTTATATTTATATATCATAAAGTATGACCTATAGTATAAAATCCCACCATAGGTTATGCATTTAATTTTATGCATCATTTATTTTATAAGTGTTATAATATATGTATATGAATTATTTAATTAATATAGCATGCTAATGCATCATATAGTATAAATGTTATAATATATGGATGCATACATTAATAGCATATTCATGCATAATTTATATTATAATTGTCATAATATATGGTTCAATGTATGTATGGATGTATGTTATTGTATGTTTCATTACTTTATTATATAAAAGTTATGTATGTTAGTAATGAAATGAAATGGCATGAAGCATGATACTACTTTAGGTTAATTTATAATAGTTATAACTTACTAAAGTATGTCAAAGCATGTAATGTATGGTTTTAATTTATTTCATTCGTTTATAACTGTTATAACAAAATGAAATTAGAAATTAAAATCAATAATTAAGAGTTGTATGCAAACCTTATGTTAACAATCATCTTTTGAAATTGTTTTAAAATATGATTCACATAGACCTAAGATCAATTTTCTAATGAGATTATAAATTTAAGTTTAACTTTTTAATAAGTTTTTAATAGGATTAAATTAATCATAATTAAAAGATTAAATATTGTAACAAATGTATCTATAAGAGACCTTTTGACCAAGGCTAGTTCTGTCTAGGCTGGGGTATTTAAGTTAATGGAAATGTAACATCCCTACCTGGAAACTTACCTAGAAAGGTGAATTAGATAAAATTGTTACAAGCATGCAAGTTTGATTAAAGTTTGTTGAAGAGTTTGATGAATCTTAATCAAAATTGTTTTACTATCCAAAGGCAAGTGTTATTTTTGGGCAAATTAAACAATCACTTAGATAAAATCAGTAGTCGAATTTTCATAAGTTAATTAACCTTAGGTTAAACGCTTAGTGGGAGGAAAATAGGGTATATGATATTTCATTTCATTCTTTTCACATTTCTCCTTAAAATTAACACCGTGAGATATGTACTCAACCTCGAGGCACCATGGGTGTCCCCTACGGGTGTATTTACATAGATCAATATCAAGGTGAATGAAGAGGGTGTTAATTGTAAGTGGGAGAGGGACGTGTGACAACACATTCCTCGGTCTCTCTCATTAGTTTGAAATAAAGTTTCATACATGGCCTTGTGGCACCGTGGGTGTCCCCTAAAGGATGGCATTTTTGTATGATGCTTTATTCAAACACTGACAATGGATAAGGTTGGTTTAGTTTCATGTCCCAATTGGTTTTTCCTACGGTTGGCTCATTGGGGTGAAACTCTAGGACCTAAAATGAGGGGTTACACTTACAAGAATTGTTAAACGAGTTTAACAAATTTTGAATCGAACAATGGTGACTGATAGTTAGAGTAACAAGGTGTTGTTCTTTCTATTGGTTGAGAATGTCTCATTCCAGTGAATGGGCACTTTATCACCCTACGTTGACTTTTGTCCTGCCTCACTGAAACACATTGCAAAAATAGATGTCACTTAGGATACTAGACTATTTTGCTAAAATTGATTGGGTATCTTGTTAGTTTTATGCAAATAGACTAATAATAAATAATTTTTATAGTTTCAACATATTTTTTTCAATACGACTTTCGCTACCTTAAATCTTCTCGCTACTAACAAATTAATGGGCAAAAACTACGCTTCATCAAAAAACACGACCAACAAAATACTTATAATCGATGACCTTCATTTTGTCCAAATAAAGGATTGACCTCCCATTCTAGCTTCAATTGTTGCTCGAAATGTTCAAGAAGTATACGAGCATTGGACACGGGCAAACGAAAAGGCCTAAGCATATCTTGTTAGGTTTTTAAAGGATGCATATTTTCTATGTTAATTTCCCTAAAATAGTGTTGATTATTTGTTTTAAATGCTAATTTTGTAGGTAAAACGGTCCCTGAGGCATTTAGAAGTCATTAAGAGAAGATTGTGCCAAAAAGGATCCAAAATAACCAAGAAATTCAACAAATTAAAGAGAATCGAGTTAATTACCAAATTATCATCAAGTTGCAATGTCACGACCCTTGGAGAGGTGTTGCATAACGATTGAAGACAGAACGCCTCATTTTGCTTTTGCAATGCTCCCCACAGCGTTGCAACGCTCCAAACTTTAACAAAAATCATCCCATGCGCACGTGCCTTGTATTGAGAAGCGTTGAGTGGTAGCGTTGCAATGCAAGCTCAATGCCACCCTGTGAACTATAAAAGGGTTTTCTTTAATTTTTACAAAAAGGAAGAAGAAAATCCATGGAGGCTGGAATCTCTCTCTGAGTTCTTTCACTTTTTTGGTAATTCTTATTCCAATTTAGGTTAGATTTTATATTTTTGTTGAATTGTAAACAAAATTTTTGTAATTCTTCATAAGATTTTTCAATGAATTTGTGAAGTTTGATTGCATCTTATTTCTATTTCAAGGGTTCTTACAAGTCTTTTGAGTTTTCTCTTTTTCCTTATCAATTATAATCTGAATTGTGCTTTCTTGAATCTATGCTTAATTCTTGAAGCATGTTGAATGATCTTTATCTTGAACATGTATAGCCTAGATGCTTGGTTTTGTCACAATCATTGTTGAATATGTTGCTATCAATGTGTTCGATGGAATGTCTAACCAAGATTTACAAGAGGCAATAGTAATTGTGAATTTGATGGCTATTCTAGGATGTATTAATTAATAGATTTGGAGAAAATTTGGTTAATTGAGTAAGCTATCTTCACAGTTAGTCAACGCAATTGAATCCTAGAACCTAATGCACATGTTTTCTATTCTATATGACCGCTATCGAACCCAATAGAATTAGGAGCATGTAGGTTGATTAGGGTTTGGCCTATCCAAACTTAACCAATGATTAGAACGCTCTTTCAACTAGGTTATTGCTAGTTGTCAGCATTTGTAGAGGCTAGCTTGATCGAGTTGAGTGAGTAGTTGTGAGCATAATCCGATTGTCAATAAACTTTTAGAATTCGATGATAGGAATTACATTGAACGTCAAACTTGGACTAGAAGCAAGATCATTCCTCAGTTGTTTACATTCATCTTTTATCTTTTGATTTTTATTATTTTTCCAATTTTATCAAACCCCCATTTTATTGATTTAAGAATTAAAACTCTCCCTGAGGATCGACCTTTTACTTCCACTTTAATTATGAGTTAGTTAGGTTGTTGTTCGAGCTTTATAAATATCGTTTGTTTCGGACTAGGTAGAATTAACGACACCTACGTAGCTGCCGAACATGTATATTAGCAAGTCTTTCCGTAGTCTTAGCCAAGAAGCATGAGCCCATGCTCATAGCTCGTGAGATCATGGAGTCCTTGAGGGGAATGTTTGAACAACTGCCTGCACAACTCAGGCATGACTTTCTCAAACACATCTTTAATGCTTGTATGCAAGAAGGGGCATCTATTCGATAATATGTTCTCAACATGCTGGTACACTACAATGTGGCAGAGATGAATGAGTCCATTATTAATGAAGCCAACAAGGTTAGCTTCATTTTGGAATCTTTACCTGAAAGTTTTCTTCACTTTCTTAGCAATGTTGTTTTGAATAGGATTGACTACAACCTAACTACCCTCCTCAATGAGCTATAGACCTTTCAATCCTTGATGAAAAGAAAGGAATAGAAGTTTGAGGAAAATGTTGCTTCATCCTCTAAGAAGTTTTACGGAGGTTCAACCTCTGGGACAAAGTCTGTACCTTCTTCCTCCGGCACCAAAAAGTGGATGAAGAAGAAAGGTGGAAAGGGGGAAAGCTAACCCACCAGCTACTGCCCAAAGTGTAAGAAAGCCAAGATTGCAAAAGGAATTTATTTCCATTGCAATTGAGAGGGACATTGGAAGAGGAATTGTCCTAAGTACTTGGTAGAAAAGAAGAAAGCCAAACAAGGTAAATGTTATTTGCTGGTTTTGGAAACATGTTTAGTGGAGAATGATGATTTTGCCTGAATTATAGATTCTGGTGCCACTAACCACGTTTATTCTTCATTTCAGGGAATTAGTTCCTGGTGACAACTTGATGCTGGTGAGATGATGATGCGGGTTGGAACTGGCCACGTTGTCTCGGTTGTGACAGTGGGAGGTCTCCAGTTAATATTACATAATAGATATATTTTGTTAAAAGAATGTATATATAGTTCCTGGTTTGAAAAGGAACTTAATTTCTGTAAAGTGTTTACTTGAACAAAAATATTATAAATTTCTTTGTAAATAAAAGAATGATGTCAATATTTGTTCAGCTGAACTGAAAAATAATTTATATGTGCTAAGGCCATTAGCAACTAAATCCCTCCATAACACTAAAATGTTTAAAACTGCGGTAACTCGACATAAAAGGCTTAAAATTTCTCCTAAAGAAAATGCCTAACTTTGGCACCGGAGGTTAGGACACATTAACCTCAATAGTATTGAGAGGTTGGTAAAGGATGGACTTCTAAGCAAGTTAGAAGAAAACTCTTTACCTCTATGTGAGTCATGCCTTGAAGGCAAAATGACTAAAAGACCCTTTACTGGAAAAGGTCACAGGGCCAAAAAACTTTTAGAGATGGTACATTCAGACCTCTGTGGTTCGATGAATGTTAAAGCAAGGGAAGGTTTTGAATATTTCATCACTTTTACTAATGATTATTCAAGATATGGATATATTTATTTAATGCAACACAAGTCTGAATATTTTGAAAAGTTCAAAGAATTCAAGGATGAAGTTGAAAATGCATTACATAGAACAATTAAGACATTTTGTTCTAATTGAGGTGTAGAGTTTAAGAATATGACATTCTCAAACTATTTAATAGAACATGGAATTGTATCCCAACTCTCAGCAGCCGGTATACCTCAGTAGTGGTGTATCAGAAAATAGAAATCGAACATTGTTGGATATGATTTGGTATATGATGAGTTACGCTTCCTTACCTGACTCGTTTTGGGGTTATGTAGTTAAGACTGCAGCGTATATTTTGAACTGTGTTCCATCCAAAAGTGTTACCAGAACACCTTTGGAGTTATGGAATGGTCGTAAAACTAGTTTACGTCATTTTAGATTTTGGGTTTGCTCAGCACATGTGCTTGAGGCAAATATTAAGAAACTGGAATCTCGTTCAAAATTGTGCCTATTTGTAGGCTACTCTAAAGAAATGAGAGGTCATTTCTTTTTCGACCCTAAAGAAAACAAAGTGTTTGTATCGACATTAAGCCAAATTCTTAGCTTCCAGGATCCAAGTATACGCCCATCATACTTCCTTCGCTCAAGTGATTGTCTAGTGCATCTTTAGCTTGGATGAAAAGAAAAAGGAATCGAGGGATTATAGAGATGGTGGCCAGCGATAGTAGTGGCTGGAGTTGGCCAGTAGAGGGCAGTGGTAGCCACAACATGGAAGTGAGGTAAAAAGTCTCAGGGTATTTTGGTAATTTAAAAACTATACAGATGGGGTGGATTAACCATTAAATACTTAAAAGTACTTTTATTAAGAGTTTATTTAAGTGTTTATCCAAAACCAACTTATTTTATAAACTCATTTTTCCAACAATCTATTTTTATTGGTTTTTAGACAATTGAATTTTTTTTCAAAATGTTGCTATATCAATATAAATAATAAATAAATAAATATATATACAAAAAAACTAAAAAATAATAAGTCTGGTCTACTTTAAATATGATATATTAGTTATTTTTATATAACTGACTGACATATTAAATTAAACATACACTACAACAAAAGTGGCTTTCCATGACATAAGGGTGTAGCCAAGTTGATGGAAAGGAAAAAACGCAACTTTTGAATTTTTGTTTTTATGATAGTTACCCCACCCGACCAATACACACCCCTATTGAACAATTCATCATCACAATGATACCCAACCAATACACACCCCCACTGAACAATTCATCATCACAATGATTTTATTTAGAATTAAACAAAAAAGGGTTAAGCATTTACATACATATTGAGAACAAACTGGAAGATTTGCACTCCAACTTCATGAGGTTGAATCTCCACCTCCTTACCATAAAGTCTTCCTTTGTGTTAAATTGGTTTTCTGATGTGACCTGCCTCATTAATATATGAAGAAATTCTCATATTTCTTTAGCCCTTTCTTACTGGATTTGATGTAATGCTCTACACTTATTAGAAACTCCCACTTCGAAAAGGAGTCGAACAAGTTGAACTTGTGTTTTCTTATATAAGAGAAAAAAGGTAAAAAGAAATAATGGAAAGAATCAAACAACTCTAAATAGTCTAAAGAGAGAGAAAAATGCAATAGACTCATAAGAACGTAAAGAAGAAAACTCATGAATAAGTGAAATCTTAGAGGGTAGAATAGAAAAAGGCTCGTCAGCCTTAAACTCTATCACCTGAGATTCTTTGGGTTTTTGTTGGAAATGTCCTAAAAACTCACAGTTTGTAAACTTTAAAGATATTATATTCACAATAAAG
The DNA here is from genome assembly GCF_009727055.1 of Benincasa hispida. NCBI lineage: Eukaryota > Viridiplantae > Streptophyta > Magnoliopsida > Cucurbitales > Cucurbitaceae > Benincasa > Benincasa hispida. Next base: position 447,625 of record NC_052356.1, on the reverse strand, counting down.
ATATTATTGAGATTTCTTTCAATAAAGATTTATTGAATTTTCTTCGTTACTAAATCCAATAATCTAACCCATGACTATAACATGAATACTTAAACTTTATGCAGAGACATAAAAGAAGATCAAGTTTTAGTATATAGCCAAAAGGTCTATAAGTATATGGATAAGGTTGGGTACCTTATCCTGGGGACACTATGGATGCGACATCCTTTGTATATTAATACAAACGATGTGATCCCAAAGTCATTCATGTGGAGACATGTGAGTGGGGCATCCTATGCAAAGATGTTTGTATAAGACCGTATCATAAAATAGCCACACTTTTCTTTATAACAAAAGTTTACTGTTAAAACTGACTATTTCAATTAAATGACCTAGAGTAATTCAATCTCAATCTTGAGCTAACTATGAACTCCTATTTATACGAGATTATCCTTTAATCTAAATAGGTGAGAGTGGTTCAATATCACCACTCAATAAGCCTCCCATTTTAGGGGTAAGACCGGATAGATAGCTAAGCACATAGTTCTATACAAGACGGAATTCACTCATACCAAATTTAGAGTTAGCAGATAGGTTGTTCTCATAAGTACTGATTCTTGGTCTTGAACATAGAGGCCCTGCCCCTTCATGCTTGATAGGGATTCGGTTTATTGGTAGGACCATAAACCAATTGTTCATTAGAGGATTAGTGGAGAATTAAGGAGTAAGTTGTATCACAGAGGTAAAATGGTAATTTTTGACCTAGCTGTAAATACGAACGACCTGTGAAGGATTAACTATCTGATTATGGTTTAATCAAGTGGACAAAAATATATCCATGGTGTGGAGAGTGCAACTACTAAGCTATAGTAGTATGTCTCGATAGTTAAGGAATATTGATTAATTTGCTTTAAATAGTTTAGCCAATTAATCTCAAATAGCTGGAGCTCATGATCGGTAGGTTAATTAGGTCTCTCTACTAGCTCGTAAAAGGATTAAACCTTAGAATAGCGCGTTGAGAGAATTTGAAATGTTCAAACTCAGTTTAGGGTTTAGATTATTATATTTGATATAAATGATGTTTAATTATCGAATTAAACATTACGTCTTTAGAGATTTGATCATACTTAAATATGATTTAAATATTTAATGAGGTGTTACGTTAATTTAATATTTGATATTACATTAAATTAATTAAATTAGTTTAATTAATTTTCCAATTTAGTACTCATTAATTTTTTATTTTATTTAATTAAAAATTGGACTAATTATTTTTTCGATTTATTAAATTCATAATTATAAAATTAGATTTATGAAATTTATTTAATTTAAATTGAATTTGAAATTCAACTTTTACATATTTCAAATAACTCAATTTTTTAAATTGAGAAATTGGAAGTTTATGAAAGCGGATAATCCCACTTATTCCACTTTGGATAACACCTCAAGCCACTAAGTTGAATGGAATATAAAGTGGCTACTTCATGTTTAATCTCAGCTACATGATCTTCTTCTATATATTGAAGTTTTAGATCAGATTGAATGACAATGCAACCTGAAAATCAAAGAAAAGAAAAATCAATTTTTCCTCTTTAGCTCAACTCTCAAAATCACTTCAAGTTCCCCTCAATTTGAAGACCACACTTCAATCCAAGAGCTATGATTAGTAGAGAAGACACTTGTGGTAATCTACTACAATTATTAAAGAAGAATTTTGTAGTGAATCCAATCAATCTGGGAGAACCATCAAAAGTATTCACTTGAAACCCTAATATACTAAAACTATGAATATGCATGCTAATTAACTAAAATTGATGTAGTTAGGGTGCTTAGATCCTTAAGTGCTTCCGTTTGTTGAATGTCAATTCCATCAGTTTTTTGCATACATTCTTCTTTAGTCTTGCCAAGTAGCTCCAGGCATGGCATGCTATCTTCCAACTCATCCTCAGTGTTGATATAGATTATCTCACCATCGTGTGCCTCGATAGTGTCAAAAGATGGTTGTATCAAGGGTTCATATTGCCTCCCAACTGATTCAACAACTTGAGTGACGAGGTCACTCAAGCTCTTAAATAGGATATTCTTATCACCAATGATTTCTCAAGTCGTACTCCACCCCTTGCTCACACTCAATTGCAAGTTATTTCAAGGCCATAATGTTCCTAGCCTTATCCACCCTAATCCTCAATACATTGAAGTTGGTGCTAGTCAGCCTATTGTCAACTCTTCTTTTGAAAAACGGATCGTGCACATGTAGGCGTCTGAGTCCAAGGAGTTGAGTCTTTAGACTCAACGCTATACGTAAGGATCAAAAGGCTGAAGTGGATGCTTTGCTTCAACTGATTTTTTATCTACTAATAAAGTTGACCATGCCTCTACTTCAAGTAGAACAAATGATGTTGTCAGTGGTGTCAACTTGTTTGTGTTTTGGTTGTTATCTTGCTCAAATTGTAGTTTTCTTAAGTCATACAAAGGGAGAGATCAGTCCCTGATTTTTGTTTTAGATGGTTATTCTGTTGCTCTACTTGACTGGCTTTTTCTGAATCATATGTTTTTACTCTTGTCTTTAAATCTTTTATGATATGTTGGATATTTTGGTATTTTTTGTTTGTCTGGCTATGTGTTTCTACCCTATTATGGTTGGTTCTCTACTACGTTGTCTCGTCTTAAGAAAATAATCACTAAAAATTGAGTTTGTTAGAATTTTGGTGTTGGTTATATTTTTTAAGGTTGTTCTGCCAGTTGTCCCTTAAGATGTGTTTTGTCATGTCCCATGGTTTGTCCTTCAGGATGTCTCTATGATTTATATTTCTAACTGGATATATTTTTCTTGTTGAGAAAATTATGGGTGTTTATTATGAAGGATTGTTTACTAATCTAGCTTTAGCAGGTTATCGTATGGATTTGTTTCTCCTTTTCTGTTGTGCATATGTAAGAGGTTATTGTACTTATTTTAGGGTTGTCACTTTCAAAGAATTGTTGTGTCGATATTGTGTTGTGTGTTTTTTGTAACCCATAAATGTGCCAATCTTAGTGATTGTGAAGCAAGAAGCATTATAGATGTTGAGGTGTTTCTCTAGATTGTGTTGAAGTTCATTTGTTACTTGAGAAAGGATTCTCAATCTTAAAGGGAGCTTAAGTTCATTAAGTAGAGTGGTTTCATCCGAAGGTAGAAAGATAGAAGTTCTTGTTCAGAGGGAGTCGCATACTTAGGAGAAGTCTAAGTTTCTTTGAGAGGGAATCTCATGCTAAGGGGGAGCCTAAGTAATCATTCACTAAGTTTCTATAACTATCGTCTATTTAATATAAGTACAACATTGTAATTGCTTGACATTAATAAGTGAAATTATCTTTCCTGGCCACACTGCCCAAGGATGTAGGTGGCATTGAACTGAACTGGGTAACCAAAACTTGTATTGTTCTTTTTTAGTTCATTTATCTGTGATTTACTACTTGTCCTTGAGATTGTTGTAACATTGTGTGTCAAATAATCCTTCTTTCAATAAAGAACACAAGTAAACAATGGAAAAACGCTCACATTACTAATGAATTTAAAAGAATACAAAACTTTTTCCAATGGAAATAAAAGAAAAACAATAGCTAAAAACGTAAACAATATTGTTGTAAAATGAGATGTCGAGATAGAAAGTAACAAAGAACAATAGAAGAGAAAATTCTTCAATTCGCTCCTTGATCAAAGTCAAATCACTTTTGAGATGAACAATAGTCTTTGCACTTATTCTTTCTATGTACACTCGAGAGAGGTTCTACAAACTAAAAGAGGATCGAAGAAGAAACTCCCTAAAGTGTTCATACAAAAAAGGAAAATAAAAAGTGCAGGAAAATAATAGAGTTTATAGGAGGTTTGATGCTTGATTGATAGTACTCAAAATATGCTATCTTAGTGCCACTAATCTTGCCCGTTTATGATATTTAATTTTCTTAAACGTTTATATCAAACCCCTCCCAGATTTACCTCTTTCACCTAGAAGGAGGTGTGAAGACAATAAATACCACCTTTTTGTGATACTTACTGTTCGCTTTAACCTGTTCTACCTGGCAACTCTTTATAACTAGTTCAACAACAACATCATAACTCAAATTATTTATTTTATTCAACAACCAACTTTAATGTCCATACAATTTATATTACATGCCCTAAACTAACTATATACATCTGAACCCTTAAGATACATAAACAATATAAGATAGAAAAATCCATCTTGTGATGTGGCAGACCTCAACTTTGCGTGGCACCTAGAACTCTTCCGCTATCTAGGGAAGAAGGAGAAAAATGACAAGAATTAAATGGAAAGCCTTGTGTGTGGCATTTTTGTATTAGATTTTTTCCTTGAAAAGTTTTTAGGAAACCATTAATAGATAAGAATAAAACAACAACAAGATTTTAAGACATTTCGTAACACAACCATATTAAACCAAATGTTGAGATAAATCAAGTTAATAAAATGGCATGATCATAAACTTTCCTAATAATATATCGAGGATAAAGATTTATAAGAACTACACTCCAAACCTGTATCGAATACAACCTATCTTATGTGCACTTGTTAGAAATTCCTAGTTGGATGTACTCGAGACACACCGATAATAATCAGGGTACATAATCTAGTGATTTGGAATCCACTTCCACCAACCATAGTGATATATTTGTTTTCAATGTGTTCAAACCTCCAAAGATTCCAACCCAACAAATCATTTTCATCAAGATTATATGGAGAAAACCGACATAAAACATGTTCCTTGCAAACCATAGATAAAACATACATATCTAAATCTAATAGTTCAAACTAGTCGAAAAAGCATATAAACAGATCATGCCCAACTTTTAACAAATAATAATTATTATAATATCGTATAAATAGAATATAAATCAAAACATTTGAAAATAAATCACTTAAAGTCACTAGTAGGGATTTGTCTGCCTCCAAGCCTTCCCAGTCTCTACTCGGATCCTTAATTTCTCCAATTTTCAACCTAACCTAACTTATTCCAAAATTAGCGTTGATTCCAAAATTTATTCCATTTAGGGCTAGATTATCTTAAAATACCTACTTGGCCCAAATTTGCACTTACCAACTTGATGACGGGTAGAAATGCACGTCATTTTTGGCCTTTTATTTAGAATTATGAGGGTTGTTAAGTAGAAGATGCAGCGATTATACCTAGAATTCATGAGAAAATGAGTTTGCATCTTTCGACACTAAGAATCTCGGCTAACCCACTTTTATGCATTATTATGCGTTCAATTGTCTATTTTTGTAGCTAACACAGGAAGCGGTCACATGTGCGGAAACTAGGCTATCGCAAAAGACGACCGCATGCGGGGAATCTCTCCATCACAGAGGCGAATGCATACGTTCGATGCATGGATGTTGCGGCCATTAATCGCATGCATCCATCGCATAGAAATTTCGGCCATCAAGTGAATGCGATCAACGCAGAGAGATTGCGGCTATAGAATAATAACCATAATAGAGGAATGACTACAAGGGTGGTGGAATGCGTTGATACTCCAGAACCCAAAATGGTCTATAGTATATGAATAATGTTGGGTATCTTATTTTGTCACATTATCAGATGCGGTCCACTCTGTAGTTGTTACAATTTGTTGTAAAGTGCTACAAATGAAATGATCATGATTCGTTCATGTATTGACATGAGGAGTGGGATGTCCTACGCAATGAGTTTGCATAAGATCAGACCAATAAATAAGTCCCTCTTACTTCATAACGTTATTTACTGTTTAAGACTGACTATTTCAAAGTGATGACCTAGGTAACTTGACCTTAATCCTAAGGTAAGTATAAAGTCCTTTTTATTCGGGATTATGTTAGATTTGAATGGGTGAGGGTTGGCTCAACAACACCGGCTCAATAAGCCTCCCATTTAAGGGGTAAGATCGGGTAGATAGCTGGGGACATAGGGTACAAGATGAAGTTCGCTTCCTACCCACTTTTAGGGATAGTAGAGATGTTATTCCTTGCTTACTTCGGGTCTTGAACAAGGGACCCCACCTTCTCATTAGCTCAAGGGGGACACAGTTTAATGATTGGATCAAAAACAAATTATTCATAAAAGGATCAATGGGACTTAAGGAGCAAGATGTAATCTCAGGGATAAAACAACTTTTGACCCAGCCGTTATTATTAACAATCCGTGAAAGGTTGACTTACTAATCATGGTTATATCAAATGGACATAAAATATCTACAGTGAGGAGAGTGCAACTACTGAAGTTTAGTGGAGTGACCCGGTAGTTAAGGAATGGAGGTTAATTAGGTTAAAGAGTTTAGCCGGTTAATCTCGGATTGTTGGAGTCCATGATCCATAGGTCCATGAGGTCCCCTACTAGTTCATATCGAACTAAACCTTAGAACAGTGTGACAAACGTATTTGAAGTGTTCAAATTCGATTTTTGGAGCAAAGCATTAAATATATATGATATATTTAACCTAATGTTTAATTGTAAATTGAACATAAAGAGAGAGAAAATATGAGATATTTAAATAAGATTTAAATATCAAGATTATGAATAGGGATTCATATTGATTGGGATTAGTGTTGGATTTAATATTAAATTAAATTGTTTAATTAGTTGTTTAATTTTAATTAAATTTTAAAATTAATTATTAGAAATAATTTTGTAATGGAATTGAACTGGTCAAAATTGCAATATAAGACAAAATTGTTGACTAGGTAAAAAATGCAATGTAAGTGAAATTGTTGACTTTTGACTTTCAGACTCAAAAAGTCAAAATTGTTGACATTAGACTTTGAGAGTCAAACTTTGACCATTGACCAAGTTAGTAAAAAGATTAAACAATATTGAAAAATGCCAACATTTACATTGCTAAGTGTTGTCTTCAATTGAAGACACTTGCTCCACTAATCCCACTTTGAGTTAGTGGATTTTTTTAATGTTAAATTCTCATCAAACTCAAAGTTGCATGTTTTAGATGAAATGACCTTTAAAAGGAAGAGTTAATTGAATTTTAAAACTCTTGGCCAAGGGAAAATTTGTGAGATTATTTGATAATCTCATAATTATTTTTTCTCAAATACTTAACCTTTTTCTCTCCAAATTAGTCATTCATCGGATTCATCAGATTCCACCATCTTGTTTTAAGGCTGGAGAATAATCGAGAAGACTCTTCGAGTGGTCTACGAACCGTTCATGAGGAGATTGGAGCAATTTTGAAGAAGATTCAAGTCTACATAGGTTGTATTTCTTCTTCCCATTTTTATTTGTTTTATTTATATACTTATCCTTTGTAATTAATCTAATTACAGTACTTCAGATTCGTTTTTCCTTTCACTGCGCATGTGTTCATTCCATCAATTGGTATTAGAGTGTGCTTAAAGTACTCAATTTTGGTTAGTTTTTGCATGTGGTGGGTATTGATTCATGTGATGAATGTTTGTGTACTAAAGTGGATAATTTCAGTTTTGGCATCCTAATTATTACAACCCAAGAGAGAATTCGGATGCGAAAACCAAAATTATCCACTTTAGTATACAACCATTCATCACATGAATCAATACCCACCACATGCAAAAACTAACCAAAATTGAGTACTTTAAGCACACTCTAATACCAATTGATGGAATGAACACATGCGCAGTGAAAGGAAAAACGAATTTGAAGTACTCTAATTAGGTTAATTACAAAGGATAAATATACAAATAAAACAAGTAAAAATGGAAGAAGAAATACAACCTATGTAGACTTGAATCTTCTTCAAAATAGCTTCAATCTCTTCACGAATGGTTCGTAGACCACCCTTAGAGTCTTCCTGATTATTCTCCAACCTTAGAATGGGATGGTGGAATCTGGTGAATGACTAATTTGGAGAGAAAAAGGTTAAGTATTTGAGAAAAAATAATTATGAGATTATCAAATAATCACATAAATTTCCCCATGGCCAAGAGTTTTAAAATTCAATTAACTATTCCTTTTAAATGCCATTTCATCTAAAACGTGCAACTTTGAGTTTGATGGGAATTTAACACTAAAAAAAATCCACCAACTCAAAGTGGGATTAGTGGGGTAAGTGTTTTCAATTGAAGACAACACTTAGCAATGTAAATCTTGACATTTCCCAATATTGTTTAATCTTTTCACTAACTTGGTCGATGGTCAAAGTTTGACTCTCAAAGTCCAATGTCAACAATTTTGGGATGATTTGATTGAATTTTAATGGGATTTTTATGAATTGATCTGAAAAATCGGTTGATTGAATTTCTTGTTTGAAAAATTGTCATAGCATGTGCAATATTGACATAGCCTATGCAATATTGATTAATTTAGTTCCATGTATTAGGATTGCATGTTTAAGGTCTTGACTTTTTTTGGCCAAATTCATGTATGCCCTAGTATAATCTTTCCCAATTAATCATGCTATAAGATATGGCTTTTCGACTTGCAGTATGTCTCAACAATTGAACCCTTCTGTAATGTAATTCAATTTTAACTTGTATGTCACTAAGAAGGAAGAGTTGTAAGATGAATTAGGGCTAATTTGGTTTAATATCAAATTTGTCTAATTGGGGTATTAGATTCCCTAATAGGTTGAGGAGTTCATAGGTTTAATTCAATTAATTAATTTCCATGATAGAAATTGCATAGGAAACTCTCTCTTACTCTAAAAATTAGATAGACTCCTATTCTAGATTACATTTATTCTTTTATTTCAATTTCACAAATATATCTCTTCCACACCAAGACCCTCAATTTATCGCTTTAGTTAGAAAATTAACTTAACAAAACCAATCGCGCTTCTCTGCAAATGGACTCAAACTTACCACTGTTGCTATGTCTTTATAGTGATAGGAATAGTTCGGTATTATAAAATTTCTTTTGCTTTGGTTTGGAGTGAAATAACGACATCGATTCTTGGTCCGAACAAAATGGCATGATTGCTGGGGAAGCCATTGATGTTTCGTTAGTTAAATTTCTAGTTAGAGTATTATTTTTCTTTTCATTTGTTTTCCTTTTTGTGTCAATATTTTAAGCATGGACAGATATTATTAACAAGGATGGGAACAATCAAATGGAGCATCTCGATTTAGTGACGAGGTTTGTGACCTTCGAGGTCAACTTGCTGAGTTAACTTCTTTGGCTAGTCAGTTGGTTGCAGGTAACTCACAACAAATGCAAGCATGTAGGACTGATCACCCTAAGAAAGCATGCTCAAGTCTACAATGGAGCCTTATGCCACAAGATTACTCCATGGAAGGGTATCCTAGTTATATGGATGACGATTTTCATCGGCCTAGATGGGAGAAATCTTATGGCTATGGAAACTAGATGGAACCAGTTCCACTATGATCAACGTCCTGTCACATCTGACATGACGATGCATGCTCACACCATCGACTCGGGTATGCCATTAGAAGATGTGATTAGACAACTAACTATTAACAATATTGTTTTTTAGCAGGAGATCTGCATCCTCTAGGAGAGCTTTAGTCTTCAGACTGAGATTGGAGTTGATCTTTAGAGTCTAAGAGACTTAGTCACTTAATCTTCTGATTCTGTTGAGAGAGGATGTGCACTCCTGCTACACACAACTTATGATATCACTAAGGCATGCAGCGATGAGGTAATCTATGTCAAAATTGAGGATGAGTTGGAGGATAGCAAGCCATGTTTAGAACCAATTTGTGAGGACTATGGAGAATCTGAGCCTAAACTCGTTGATTTCCAAGTGATGGAGTTAGAGGTTGAAAAACCTTGCCCTGTTCTATTGTTTGGTATATCGTATATTTTTTTAGTTTTGTTCTTCTTGTTCTTAAGATTCAGTCGAGTCAGAATCTTTATTTTCAGTTGAGTCAGTCCTTGAGTCTTTTGATTTTTTTTTTTTTTTTTTTTACCTTTTTTGTCTAATACGAAAAATACCAAATTCGACCTGTTTGGTTCTCTTCAAAAGATGAAGAACCTTGTAGCCTTACCGAGCTATACCAACTCATCCAATAAGGAACTAGAGAAATACGAGAATTTCTTTGTACCTTGACAGGGGACAGAACGCATCAAACAATCGATGTTAAAAATTTACTGCTTTCTTTTTTTGTTTTCTAGATTACGTTTCTTTTTGTTTTTGTTTTGTAGGGACGACTTAGGAGAGGAGAGCATCTTTCTAGGACGTGATGCGTGTGAATTGTGATGTAATTATGGTGTGAGTTTGTGGTGATGTGTTATGTGGTGAACATGCAAGTTTTCCTAATAAGACCCAAGTATAAACCTCACTAGGTTTTCTGGTAAGTCTAGGGTCGAACACAAGGACTACTGAGTAAATATGCGACAATTACTTTGATTCTCTTGTGGTGGTGAAAAAAATGAGTTGGATGGTGTTTTTATTAAGAATATTTCCTATGCGACGGAGTTTGAATGAAGAGTTGATGAAATCGAGAGTTATAATAAGTATGCGATGAAAGGGTTGAGAAGGGGTTTAGCTAACACTTCCTAAGATTATGCACAAGTTATGCGATCATGCAACACACAAATAACAACACATCATCTCTCAATGAAAATGCCATAATTCCTATTTCTAGGACCCATGCAATGTATACGAAAAAGTCGATAGGTATTATGTCTAAGCCTCTATTCTTGTCTATGCGATGATGAATGATGCATACATAAAACAAGGCGACCGAATATCATCATATCCTACTTCAAGGTGCATGCGATGTGTTAATAGCAATAGAACTTATGTCTAAGTTTCTATTTCTTACTTATGCGGTTCTAATCTGACTCTCTCAAATCTGGATTCTAACCTGACTCTCTCAAGTCTAGATTCTTTCTTTAGACTACTCTCTCAAGTATCTCTAAAGGGGTAATGACGCATACATAAGACAAGATGATCGCATAAATGTAAATCTTAAGTCATGCTAGCTACTTCTCAACCCATTTAGAAATTTAGCTACTCATGCGAAGTATGGAGAGATTGAACATATATTGAAATGAGATTTCCATTTTCTACAAAAAAAATACTGGATACAAAATAACAAATGGAATTTAGAGACAAGAAGCCCGGTAAGCAATGTCTTGCATCCCGTGGCCTTTTACACTATTCTTTTTCACTCCAAATCTGTCCAAATGTATATCCTTGCTCTCACAAATGTTGGCCCTCTCTCCCTTGTCATGCTTTCCGGAAGTCTCTCGATCTGTCCGAGAATGATCTCTCAGCTCCTCGTCTCCTTGCTCGTCTCCGTCCTCTAAGTATAAGTATGAGTATGTACGTGAACAGACTAACAACTCTCTAACTTCTTCTATATTCTCCTCTTACACTGGTGGCCTTCAGTATTTGTATAGCTCAAGGTGAAGTAGCCTTTCTTTCTAATGATTGCAATGATGGGCGGTATTAATTCTCCTGCTCTGATATGCCCATTAATGGTCACCGAAAGTTGAGTGTACTTGTTACAGTGTGGCTTTAATAGTTTGTATACTAAATTTAGATTCGACCGTCATCAGCTTTCCATCCTATCATGATTTATTATGTTGTCACCTTGATGCGTAGTCTTTATGCGGCCACCTTTTTAAGAAACTTCTCACGATCGCATACGATCGCATGGCTTTGCGATCGCATTCTTCAAGCGCGCTGACACCTAATTCCTTTGGATCGCATTTTCCCTTGCATTAACGCGTTTTTCTTGTGTAGAATAAGTAAATTAACTGCTATTATGTGATGGGCGCATGCGATCACAATTTCTTCAGTTTAGCACTTTTGGACATGATATTGCTTATTTTTACCGTTGCATTCTCTCATTGTTTTACTTATTTGAGTTGTAATAACGTGTATTTCTACATGTTATCAAACCATCAAATTTAAAACACTGCTTTTCCTCAAGTATAAACTAAATATTTTCTTTAAAAACTCAACCATTTTTACCCTACCTAGACTTCTCAAGGCGCCTTATTCAAATTTCATTAACCAACGCCTTCTTAATTTCTATCCTGATCTCTTCCTTAAATATTTCTAATATTTAGGGACCGTAAGTTTAACCTTAAAAAAAACTTTACTAGTTTCCAAGTGATAACTTGTAGAAATACAAGTTATTTATACTGCCTTATCTAGATATTGCGGCCAAAAGATAGTGAATATATGTCAATTGTATGAAAATTAGCTTCGAAAGACAATAATTATAAATTATCACAATTACACTCACTAACATCTTTCAGATGGAAGAAAAGGAGATTTTACTCTATTTTGCAGGAAACCAAGCCACCACTTGTACTCAAAGCTCAAGAAGAACCGATCAACGCATATTTGTCACATTGCGCTTGTTAATCAACAATGAAGAGACGATTAATGAAATGACGGCGCAATACGATAGTCGATCCAGAGCTGAATTTCAACCGCATGCGGTAATAAAAAACAAAAATTGCATGCGAACACTCGATCGAAAGATGCAGTTGAGCAATGCAAAAGTGGAGGATTGAGACACATGTACAACTAACAGTTGTGCAGAATTGACGATCTGATTACATAACAAAAGGAATAATATCCCTCCATCTTCAAAATTTCCATAACAACAAGTGGGGACCACAAGGCCAGAGTCAAAGTTCCTCACCTATAAATACCCATAGATTTCAAAGAAAAAGATATGCTACTGAATACTAGGCTAATTGCTGCTAAAGTGTTGAGAGAAAAGGTTGAGCTGAGTGCTTAACTGAAGAAATCCGAGAAGAAGACGAGATAAGGCCAAGAGTTGAGTCTCAGTTCTATTCTGCCGAATACCCGCTGAGAAGCTCTGTGCTGAGAACCCTACTACCGGTTGAGCAAGCTTGAGAGGGAAGCTCATCCATCCAACTGATCCATCCAATCCGGCAAGCAAATCTCCATCTGAATCGGTGCCAAGAAGTTGGCGCTTGTTTGTATCTATTCTATCTCTTTTCATCAATGTATTTCACTTTCTTTATCTCTTCATTCACATATCATGTATCAAACGCTTAATAGATATATTAAATGTTTCGATTGCTTTCATATTCCATTTTCTATCTACTTTTGTTCCTCCGTTAATCACTTTCTCCATGATGTCTTCTTAATCCCCTGGTAGTTAATATGAATTAAACGAGTACTTAATTTGTGTTAAAGAGATAACTGCGTTTAGCTAAAGCATGCTAGATGACATCTTCATCTGTGAGAGCAGAAGTGAAGATGCCATTGTGATCTATCGAGAGAAGGTTAGAAGAATACGTTAACTAAAGTGAGTTGTACTTCTAGACTTGGAAGCAACCTTGCATTCATTACGTCCATCTCTGATTCACCACAGACATGTGGGAGCATAGTTGATCACTGAGAGGTGTACAAAAAGAGAAAAGAGGAACCGTACTTATAACTTCAACGCAATTAAGAAACTTGTGCTGTTTATATTAGTTATCTTTCTCTTTCTGTTTGTACATAAGACTTGTTGTCGCATTCCATGTTCTTTGCATAACCTTCATAGCCAGCCTGGACCCCAGCATCTTGTATCATGAAGCCTGTATCTTGTATGATCTAGCTTAGGTTTACTGTACTTATTTTATTATCGCATTTTACTGCTTTCCTTCACTTTTCTGCAATTTTATATTCTTGTACAAACACTCTTTAAATATTGAAAAACCTGGTCGCATATACCACGAACATACCACAATAACCTCAAACAGTCCCCATGTTCAACCTCGAATCACACCGAGAAACTTACGGTGGAATGACACTTGGTTCCAACGTAAGGAAACTTGTGACAACGCAAGGCATACTACAAGAACATTCATAATTAACGCATATCTAGAAGTAGTATCGTAGATTTGTATCAGCGCATTGTTTAAGAATAAAATTTGCGTTACATGTTTATGACATGAACTTGCATCACATGCATCCATGCATTGTGTGACATAAGATCAATTTTTGCGTTACAAGTTTATGGTGTCGTTGCCGGGGATTGGTTAACGGTTTATTGTTTGAGTGTGTTTTGGTATTTTGCAAGATAGATCTCTTTGTACTGGTTGTTCAATGCAGAGAGCAGTCTGACGGCTTGTGAGTGCTAGAGTGATCTAGTGACTCTAAGCGGACCCAGAGATCAAGAGTACTATTCGCGCAAGAGTTAATCAGGGCCAAAGTAATTATTGAAGAAGTATGGCTAATGAAGATATGGCACCGGCAGGAAACCAAAGGGGAAATTTACCAGCGCAAGATCCAATTTTTCTTGCTGCTGACTATAATATCCTTATGAGGGATTAGCCATATTTTAATAATTTCTCACTAGGAATTTCAAGACCAATGGTTGAAGGGAATGTAAGCTTGGAGATGAAACCTATTATGCTACAGAGGATTCAGAATGTGGAACAATTTGGAGAATTATTAGAAGAAGACCCACACACTCATTTGACGAATTTTGTAGACATGAGCAGTGTATTCTCCATGCTTGGTGTAACTCAAGAAGGGCTTAAGCTATATCTATTCCTGTACACATTGCGGGATGAAGCAAAGAGGTGGGCTCAGTCACTCGAGCCGAATGAGATCAATGCTTGGGAACAGTTGGTTGATAGGTTAATGATCAGATTCTTCCCTCCAACCGTCAATGCAAAGAGAAGGAGGGATGTTTTGAATTTCGAACAAAAGGGTTACGAAACCTTGAGCATTGCCTGGGTGCGATTGTGACAGTTAGTGAAGAGCTATCCGTACATCGGGATTCCCAATAATATTTTGATGGAAACTTTTACAATGGCCTAGACCAATCTATGCAAGCAGTTGCTGATGCCTCTGCAGAAAGGGGACTAATGAATAAACCATATACGGAATCAAAGAACTTATTGGATCGCATCTTGCGACATTCTGATGAGTGAGTTGATACTGGGCTCGAGGTTAGAGGTCTAGAGCAAGAAAGAGTAGAAAGTGTCAATGTGTCAATCGATACAATGAGCGCACTAGTAGAACAAATGACCACAATGACCTCACTCATACAGACGATGGCTAATCAGCATATAACACTCTCTCAAGGATCAATGAAAGTTAATGCGGTGACTCAAGTGGCCGCAATGAATTGCGTCCAATGTGGAGAAGGACATCCAGTAGAAGCCTGCCCAGAGAATCAACAACTAGTATATTCTGCCTGTGATGAATTGTTTGGCAACATCTATAACCCTGGTTGGTGGGATCACCCAACTTCAAGCTGGGACGGGAATCACAACCAGGGGAGTCAGAGTTTCTATCAGAACAGTTATCAAGGGGATCAAGGCAACCCTCCGGTCTTCACTAATCCGGACTGTAGCCCAAGTAATTCTCAAGGTATGCCACCCTGTGACCAACCGTTCTTATATGATGCCTCTTGCAACACCTCGACTCTGGAGACATCGTTAAAAAATTATATTGAAAAGAGTGAGGCATTGAGACAATCGCAAGCTGATTCCCTTAAAGAATTAGAAGAGCAGATAGATCAGCTTGCAAGGGAATTAAAGAAGAAAGTGCCTGGTATGCGTCACAAAAATTCAGGAACAAAGGGGCAGTGAGGTAAAGAACAATGTCATGCAGTGACATTGAGGAGTGGCAAAACAACAGTCCCTATTATGCCAAAAGCACCAGATGCGGCAACAACACCAATAGATTTAACTATTGATGATGACCAATTGACTAATATTGGAAAAAGTACTAGTTCAAAAGTAAGTTCACCTACGAAAGATGAAGCTCTTCAAGATTTGAATTCTCAATCGACGTAACCCCCAGCTAATGATACAAGGGGAAAATGAAACAGTTGCGTTAACATATGAGTGCAGCGCTCTATTTCAAAACAACCTCCCCACTAAAATGAAGGACCCTGGGACCTTTACACTACCTTGCACAATAGGAGGGAAGATGGTCGGGAACGCGCTGTGCGATTTAGGGGCAAGCATAAATCTGATGCCCTTGTCAATTTTTAAGAAGCTGGTTATCGGCGAAGTAAGACCAACCACGATCACATTACAGCTGGCTAATAGATCGATAAAGCTTCCCGAGGGAAAGATAGAAGATGTTCTCGTGCAAATGGACAAGTTTATCTTCCCCGCAGACTTTTTCATATTGGATTACAAAGCCAATAGAGAAATCCCTATCATCCTGGGTCGAACATTTCTTGCCACAGGGTGAGTGTCGATCGATGTGCAGAAAGGAGAACTGATCATCAGGGTCAAAGATCAGAAGGTAAAATTCAACATACTCAATGCGTTGAAGTACCCAGGTGATATAGAAAACTGTCAATATATCGAGGAGCTGCGGGAACGACACTGGCACAAACCCCTGAAGGAGTTGGAGGAAGAAAATTGTTAAATCGGAGCAATAGTGGAGGAGGACTGTGCCGAAATTTTTATGGAAGTAAATTTTGAACCACTCAAGTTGTCTGAACGAACTTCATAGTGCATTAAGCTATCTCTGGAAGAACCACCTGTGCTAGAGTTAAAGTCGTTGCCCGTACACCTTAAGTATGCTTACTTAGGAAGTAATGACACTTTACCAGTTATCATTTCTGCATCGCTGAGTAAGGAAAAAGAAGATGCACTCATACAGATCCTAAAGAGTAATGCAAAGGCCTTAGGATGGACCTTGGCAGACATTCGAGGAATCAGTCCTTCATACTGTATGCACAAGATTCATCTGGAAGAAGGAAAGGCTGAATCCGTAGAAAGGCAACGTCGCTTGAACCCTACCATGAGAGAGGTCGTGAAGAAGGAAATAGTAAAATGGCTGGACACCAGTGTCATCTACCCGATATTTGATAGCAGCTGGGTGAGCCCAGTGCAGTGTGTTCTGAAGAAAGGGGGGATGACAGTCATCATTAATGACAAGAATGAATTGATTCCCATAAGGATGACTACGGGGTGGAGAATTTGTATGGATTATCGCAAGCTGAATTTGGCCACTAAAAAGGACCACTTCCCACTCCCGTTTATTGATCAGATGTTAGATAGACTTATAGGGAATGAATTTTTCTGCTTTCTTGATGGCTATTCAAGGTATAACTAAATAGTAATTGCTCCGGATGACCAAGACAAGACAACTTTTACGTGCCCATTTGGTACGTTCGCATTCTGACGTATGCCATTTGGACTCTGCAATGCACCAGGCACTTTTCAATGATCCATGATGGAAATATTCTTAGATTACTTGGAGGAATCAGTCGAGGTATTCGTGAATGATTTCTCAGTCTTCGACAATAATTATGACTCCTGTTTATCTAACCTTGAAAAGGTCTTGAAGAGATGCGTTGCAAAAAATCTTGTTTTGAACTGGGAAAAATGCCACTTTATGGTGGAAGAAGGTATAATTCTAGGTCACAAAATCTCTAAAGCAGGATTGGAAGTTGATCAAGAAAAGATCGACGCAATTTCCAAGTTACCCCCACCAGTGAACGTAAAAACACTTAGGAGCTTCTTGGGACACGCTGGGTTTTATAGAAGATTTATTCACAACTTCTCCCAGATTGCAAGGCCCCTGAGTGCACTCATTGAAGTTGACCGAGAATATAACTTTGATGATGTGTGCACCAAAGCATTCAACACATTGAAAGATGCGCTCATCTCCGCACCCATTTTGATTGCACCAGATTGGACGCAAACATTTGCGTTGATGTGCGATGCCAGCGGATATGCTGTGGGTGCAGTATTAAGTCAGCGCAAGGACAAGGTATTGCATCCTATTTATTATTCAAGTAAAACATTGAATGATACGTAGGAAAACTATACAACCACAGAGAAGGAAATGCTCGCAGTGGTATTTGCACTGGAGAAATTCCGACAATATTTAATCGGAACAACCGTTATGATGTATACGTGTAACGACCCGATCCCCTAGGACCTAGGTAAGGCTATTACTAAAATAAATGCATGCAAAGAATTTAAAACGACGCTCAGTCATTTCAAATAAATGCTAATTAAAAACAAGTGAAGTTCAAAAGACATTAATTAAATGCAATCGTTAAAAAAAATAATAGGGTACCCATAAATCATAATGGTTAATAAATACATATGAAAAACAATTCTTAATAATAAGTTTCAAACATCAAAACTAAACATTAAGGGAAACATGAAAAGAACTCTAAATCTCATGATGCAGAAGTGTAAAAACTAGTCCCAGTGGCTCGATCATGAATTCCGCTGCGCCATCGCCGGTGCATCTCTACCCTTACCTGAAACATTAACATAAGAAAGAATGAGTATGAAATACTCAGTAAGTAACCCCACCAATGGGGTCAGGCTAGGCATCTATGCGTCTAGATATCCGCCTATGGCACATAAATACATGTAACAAATAAGAGACCGAGTCCTATCCTATTGTAGTTAAGTATGCCCACAAAACTGGTGAATCCCGAAGGAAACACAAAACTGGTGAATCCTGAAGAAAACACAAAACTGGTGAATCCCAAAGGAAACACAAACTGGTGAATCCCGAAGGAAACACAAAACTAGTGAATCCCGAAGGAAACATAAATTGGTGAATCCCAAAGGAAACACAAAACTGGTGAATCCCGATGGAAACACAAAACTGGTGAATCCCGAAGGAAACACAAACTGGTGAATCCTGAAGGAAACACAAACTGGTGAGCATCTAACTAATCAATGAGGATATTCACATAGTCTTAACGTACTAAGATTCAACATTGTACAGTTCTAAAACATACATAAAAGTCCTTGATACCATGGCTTTATCACATACACATATTTCTTAACAACATATTATACATCATCCATGCCTAACTTACATCATAAATCCACAACATGCAAGTATGACTTAACACCAGCCGATCAGACATCGACATATGAAAACACATACTATCACATACTAATGATCAAGTACTTAGGGGTGTATGTAAACAAATCAGAATTTGTGCCAGAACATACTTTGATTCAGGTCATATTGGCAATCAATATGCTAACATTTACCATAACATACGCTTATCATGCTAGCATACAACTAGAGCCTGGCTCGTGGGCAGTTCCAGTAGTAAGATTACTTACCTTTACTCGCAAACTCTAGAAACTAGCAAGCTCAACCTCTTCCTTGTCCAACGAATCCAAAAGCCCATAGGATCAAACTTAAATCACCCAAAACAAAGACACCAGGACACCTCAAGATCCAAACCTAACACCCAACATCATGGCAAATTATTTTAGGCCGTAGTCCATGGTTCAATCAAACTTAAATCGAGAAATTCATAAACATACATCATGCTTAACAACCCACATAAGTTTAGAGCCTTACTCTTCACCAAGATTCGTCGACTAGCCCTTTACTTGGCTGGACGACAACTTCAGCAACTTAAAATTTTGCCCTACATCCAAAACATGATGTGTACCAACAATTCAAGGCCAAACTCTAGTGATTGCTCAAAATCCTCAAGGAATCCAGTCAAAACAATTTACATTTACCCTTAATCCAAGATTCCGATAAAGACCAAAGCAGACCCGACGCGGCAAGGGATGATGGCTGGGCAACTGGTGGCACACGACGGCTGGATCCAGTGGTACGACCGATTGAAAGCGGACGTGCGGCACTTCGAGGTCGACGAAACATGATCGGTTGGAGTGCACGACGACTGGGGGTGTGGCGGCTGGGTGTGCGGCAAGGAAAAAGAAAACGGGGGGGGGGGGGTCCTTTTTATTTTAAAAAAAATATACTAATAATAATAGTAATAATGATAATGATAATAATAAAAAAAAAATAATAATAATAAAGGAAAATAGTATAACTCTAATTAGATCCTTTCCTTAACCCACTTTATACTATTTAATTCCTTTCCTTTTTCCAAAAATAATTCCTGCCATAACTTTTCAAATTGAAGAATTTTTGAATAAATTCCACGAAAACACTTAAATCCTCGCATTTATACTTTAAATTCAGAATTCCAAACATGTCCTTCAACTAAGGACAATTACTGAAAAGGGAAAAGTTTTACATTATTAATAAATAATTAAAAAGGTGTGGGATGTTATAATACGGATCACTCTGTGATCAAGTATTTGATGACAAAGAAGGATGCAAAACCCAGGCTTATATAGTGGGTGTTGCTACTGCAAGAATTTGACCTCGAGATTAAAGATCGGAAGGGCATCGAGAACCAAGTCGCGGATCATTTGTCAAGATTACAGAATTGCGAGGTTCAAGGTAAAGAAAAAGATATTGAAGAAAGATTCACCGATGAGTTGCTGATGAAAGTGGGCATTAATGTTCCCTGGTATGCGGACATCGTGAACTTCATCGTTTGCGGTCAAATACCAGATGACTATACATACCATCAGAAGAAGAAGCTAAGACATTATGCTAAATTTTATTTTTAGGTCGATCCATTCCTATATCGACAAGGACCTGATCATATATTACGTCAATGCATTCCTGAGCATGAAGCCAAGCACATTTTAGAGCTCTGTCATGAGTCCTCGTATGGAGGACATTTTGGGGGGCAAAGGATCGCAACAAAGGTCCTATAGTGCTGCTACATTTGGCCAACACTGTTTAAGGATGCCCATGTCGATGTTGTGCAATGCAACAGGTGTTAGAGTACGGGGAATATGTCTAAAAGGAATGAAATGCCATTGACATCAATCTTAGAAGTTGAATTATTTGATGTTTGGGGAATTAACTTCATGGGCCCGTTTCCACCATTCGAAGGTCATCAATATATTCTGGTTGTAGTTGATTACGTATCGAAGTGTGTTGAGGCCATCGCATGTGCCAAAAATGATGCGGCCACATTGGTGAAGTTTCTGAAGAAGAACATTTTTGCTCGATATGGGACGCCAAGGGCCTTAATTAGCGATGAGGGATCTCACTTTATCAACTGCATAATTGCTAACCTGTTAACTAAATTCAACGTCAGCCATCGAGTTGCAACCACTTATCACCCACAGACTAATGGACAGACAAAGATTTCTAACAGAGAGATCAAAACTATCTTGGAGAAGGTAGTCAATAATTCCAGGAAGGATTGGTCACCCAAGCTTGATGAAGCACTATGGGCTTACAGGACTGCCTACAAAACACCAATTGGCATGTCTCCGTATGACTTAGTCTTTGGAAAAGCTTGTCATCTGTCAATCGAATTGGAACATAAGGCGATGTGGGCATGTAAGAAGTTGAAGTTTGATTTAGCAAGTGCGGGGAAAGTCCAGAAGCTACAATTAAATCAGCTGGTTGAATAGCGAAGGGACGCCTATGAGAATGCCACAATATATAAGGAGAAAACCAAGAAATGGCACGATGACTGCATAAACGATCAGACATTTACCAAAGGTCAACAGGTATTATTATTTAACACTCGTTTATGATTGTTCCCAGGAAAGTTGAAGCCTCACTGGTCTGGAACGTTCAAAATCAAGACTATCTTTCCTCACGGAGCAGTGGAACTAACAAATTTAGACACGGAACAATTGCGTTTAAAGTCAATGGTCAACGAATTAAGCCTTACTACAGAGGCGACTTCGAGTGACGCATGGACACCATTGACTTGGGCAAGCAGGATTAAACCGCCTGCGGAGGGAAGCGATTGTGGTAATTCTGAGCACTTCTTTCAATCAGCATCCCTATCTATGTTTACTTGCTTTCTTTTACTACTTTCTAAATCATGTATTTACTGCTTTTTAGAATTAGTCTTTATTGGTTTCTGTAATTCTCTTCGCTTTAATTTTTCATGTCATGTTTAAATCGTTAAGTTTGTATACATTAGTAGCATTGTTCTTTAATTTTTGTGAATGATTGGATGAAAAATTAAACATCGCAACGTCTTTTTGACTTTTGTTTCTAATGAACTAAATAGAAAATTAAAAATTGGTATGTAACGCGATGATGGGTGCATAGTGTGTTAACAAGAGACACCTTGCGGCCATTACACTCAAATGCATTAAGTTGAGGGGTGTGTTGCGCTCGTATATGTCCTTTGCCCATTCTTAGCTAAATGCACTATATTGAGGTATCCTCTAGAAAAATGTTCGGTTAAGTGTGTTGCGGGGATATATGCATTGTTGCTCGTCCTCAACAAAAATGTACTTACGCTAATAGAAGCACGGTGTTAATTTTCTTTATCATGCACATGTCTGAATTGAATTCAAACAATGACATCTTAATTCTTTGACTCTTGTACAGGCACAATTTTTGTTTTGTGTTAATTTGTAATTATTTGTATATTTTGTTAATATTCAATACAATGAGTACAGTCTCCAAATAAATAATGCATAGTTTTGTTAATGCAAAGTTTTGACCACCGCATATAGATACATCGAGTTGTTTTGAAAAGAAGAGAAAAACATTCTATTTTGAAAAATTAGAAAATCATTTTTTAGCAGAAATTTATTATATAGAAGAATAAAGTAGGACTTTGTTAAGAATTAGCAAGGATAGGAAGAAATTGTGATGTTAAGTAATGTGCATAAGTGTAATATTCGGAGCAACCAATCGATACAAAAATATAGGATAGGAATTAAGCTTTATTGCCTAAGTAGAAGATATGCTTGAGGACAAGCATATATCTAAATTTGGGGATGTGATAACTTGTAGAAATACAAGTTATTTATATTGCCTTATCTAGATATTGTGGCCAAAAGATAGTGAATATGCGTCAATTGTATGATTGCGGCCAAAAGATAGTGAATATGTGTCAATTGTATGAAAATTATCTTCAAAATACAATAATTATAAATTATCACAATTACACCAACTAACATCTTTAAGATGGAAGAAGAGATTTTACTCTGTTTTGCAGGAAACCAAGTCACCGCTTGTGCTCAAGGCTCAAGAAGAACTGATCAACGCATCTCTATCACATTGCGGCCGTCAATCAACAATGAAGAGACGATTAACGCAATGAAGGCGCAATGCGATAGTCGATCCAGAGCTGACTTTCAACCGCATGCGGTAATAAAAGAAAACACTGCATGCCAACACTTGATCGAAAGATGCAGCTGAGCAACGAAAAAGCGGAGGATTGAGACACGTGTACAACTAACGGTTGTGCAGAATTGATGCTCTGATTGCATAACAGAAGGAATACTATCCCTCCATCTTCGGAATGTCCATAACAATAAGTAGGGACCACAAGGCCGGAGTCAAAGATCTTCACCTATAAATACCCCATAGATTTCAAAGGAAAAGATATGCTACTGAATACTAGGCTAATTGCTGCTAAAGTGTTGAGAGAAAAGGTTGAGTTGAGTGCTTAACTGAAGAAATCCGGGAAGAAGATGAGACAAGGTCGAGAGGTGAGTCTCAGTTCTATTCTATCAAATACTCACTGAGAAGCTCTGTCTGAGAACCCTGCTATCGGTTGAGCAAGCATGAGAGGGAAGCTCATCCATCCATCTAATCCATCCAATCCGTCAAGCAGATCTCCACTCGAATCGATGCCAAGACGTTGGTGCTTGTTTGTATCTGTTCTATCTCTTTTCATCATTGTATTTCACTTTCTTTATCTCTTCATTCACACACCATGTATCAAATGCTTAATAGATATATTAAATGTTTCGATTGCTTTCATATTCCATTTTTTGTCTACTTCTGTTCCTCTGTGAATCACTTTCTCCATGATGTCTTCTTAATGCCCTGGTAGTTAATATGAATTAAACGAGTACTTAATTTGTGTTAAAGAGATAACTACGTTTAGCTTAAGCATGCTAGACGGCATCTTCACCTGTGAGAGTAGAAGTGAAGATGCCATTGTGATCTATCGAAAGAAGGTTAGAAGAATACGTTAACTAAAGCGAGTAGTACTTCCAGACATGGAAGCAACCTTACGTTCATTACGTTCGTCTTTGATTCACCACAGACATGTGGGAGCGCGGTCGATCACTGAGAGGTGTACACCAAGAGAAAAACGAAACCGTACTTATAACTTCAACGCAATTAAGAATCTTACGCTGTTTATACTAGTTATCTTTCTCTTTCTGTTTGTGCATAAGACTTGCCACCGCATTCCATGTTCTTTGCATAACCTTCACAACCAGCCTGGACCCCAACATCTTGTATCATGAAGCCTGTATCTTGTATCATCTATCTTAGGTTTACTATACTTATTTTATTATCGCATTTTACTGCTTTCCTTTACTTTACCGCAATTTTATATACTTGTATAAACACTCTTTAAAGATTGAAAAACCTGGTCACATATACCATGAACATACCACAATAACCTCAAACAGTCCCTGTGTTCGACTTCAGATCACATGGAGAAACTTGCGGTGGAATTACACTTGGTTCCAATTTAAGGAAACTTGTGACAACGCAAGGCATACTACAAGAACATTTATAATTAACGCATATCTAGAAGTAGTATCACAGATTTGTATCAGTGCATTGTTTAAGAATAAAATTTTGGTTACAAGTTTATGACATGAACTTGCATCATATGCATCCATGCGTTGTGTTACATAAGATAAATTTTTTCATTACACCAAGACATCGCATGATTCATTTCAAAACTTTGTCCAACCGGGATGTTTCCAAGTGCTTTTTATCCTTGCGTGATTTAGATATTCTTTTTGTGATCTTGCGCTGATCCAAGTGTCCAACCTTCGTTTTGGCTTGCCCACATGGGTGTCATGCGAGCATCCAACTATGAGCAAGGCACTCTTTCTCAGTCTAAATCATGCTCATTTTATTTGGCAGCAGACTTGTGATCATTCTGTTTATGCATTGATCACAATTCACACCTTTGTTTTGGCTTGCCCCCACGGGTGTCATGCGGACATCAAACTACGAGCAGGATCCAATCTCAATGTTATGATTTTTTTTTTTTTTTAAGATTGAAATTTCTAAAAGTAGCAAGGTAGAAAATACAGTACTAGCACCCCCAAATTTATACTCAACAATGTCCTCAATGCTGATAGACGAAATAACTCATGCGATGCTCTTAGGAACTTTCGTAAAAATCGTTTTGAAGGAAAGCTGGTGGACCGCTAACTTTTTGAAATGTTTCATGAATTGGCTGTCCTGAAATTAAGTTTACTCCAGTACATGCAGTGAGAAATAAAGGCATGAATTTCATCATTGAAATCATAATTGGTATGGGGAAGAATGCGGTGACTAAATAAAGTGATCAAAATTCAATGATTGTGTCAAACTAAAGAGGATGCGATAATAAAATTTAGCAATATTACAATGGGATGCGAGAAGTGCAAAATTGAAATAAAATGAGTCAAGGATAGACATAACCCCCAAATTTGCTCTGTTGCTCGCATCATCTTTGATTGCATCCTTTCTTGCGGTGGGTTGATTCCTCTATTGCGATGGGCTGATCGAACTTGTCACGTGTTTGATGTTATCGTGTAGCTCCATCGCAATTGTTCACTACGATCATTGCTAAATATCAAGAGGGTAAAAAGTATGGAAGACAGAGTCAAAAATTCTAAAGAGTAGTTATACAAAAAGTAAGGTAAGTTCATGAAAGAAAGAAATCAAAAGGATACTTCAAAAAAATGTTTCCCTGATGAGTTTGTGTCGCATATCAACACAGGGACCGCTCGTTTCTTCTTCAGTCAGGATTCATCAGGTCCACGGAGGTTTTCTCGCGATGAAAGTCTCCCCCGTGATACATCTTGACTCTTTGCCCGTTGACCTTGAATGCGTTGGTCCCTTCTTCATTAGTTAATTCGACCACATCGTGCAGGAATACTTCTTTAATTATAAATGGTCCCGACTAGCGTGACTTTAATTGTCCCAAAAAGAGCCTAGGGTTGAATAGCAAGACCTTCTGACCAACCTATAGATTCTTTTCACACAATCGTTTGTCATGCCAACGCTTTACACGTTCTTTGTAGATCTTAGCATTTTCATATGCTTGAATTCTCCATTCGTCAAGCTCGAGCAACTGAAGTTTTCTCTCCTCCCCTGCAGTCTTCAAATCAAAGTTAAGCTTCTTCACTACTCACAGCGCCTTGTGCTCTAATTCCAACGGTAAATGACATGTCTTCCCAAACACCAGCGCATATGAGGACATGCCTATGGGTGTTTTATAGGTAGTTCTATATGCCCACAAGGCATCATCAAGCTTCATAGCCCAATCCTTTCATGAGGGATTCACCACCTTTTCTAGGATCAACTTGATTTCCCTATTAGACACCTCGGCTTGGCCGTTTGTCTGGGGGTGATATGCGGTAGCGATCTTATGATGGACATTGTACTTGAGAAGAAGTTTGTTGATGATGCCATTGACAAAGTGGGAGCCCTCATCATTTATTATGGAACATGGGGTTCTAAAACGAGTGAAGACGTTTCTTTGCAAGAATCTAGAGACTATCGCTGCATCATTTGCGATGCATGATACCGCTTCAATCCACTTGGAGACATAATCGACGGCCAAAATAATGTACTTGTGACTATTTGATGGTGGAAATGGTCCCATGAAATCTATGCCCCATACGTCGAAGAGTTCTAATTCTAATATAATGTTCATCAGCATCACATTCTTCCATGAAATGTTTCCCGTTCGTTGGCACTTGTCGCATTTAATTGAAAAGTCTCGCGCATCCTTGAATAGAGTTGGCCAATAATACCCACTTTGTAACACTTTTGCTGCTCTACGTTGACCTCCAAAATGTCCGCCATAGGGTGAGTCATGGCATTGGGAAAGTATGCACTAAAAAGCAGTCTCTGGCACATAGAGTCGCAAGATCTGGTCTGACCCCCTTTTGTAAAGATTCGACTCGTCCCAGTAGTAGGATTTACATTCATGTATAAGCCGTCTCTTTTGATGGGCTGTGTAATTTTCCGGAAATTTCTCGCAGACTAGAAAATTGACAACATCTACATACCATGGTAATTCTTCGAGTTTGAACAGCTACTCATCTGGAAAGGATGCGTTCACCTCCAACTGAATGCGGTCTATTTCTGGATTCTCTAATCTCGATAGGTGGTCAGTGACTTGGTTCTCCCCCCTTGCGGTCAATTATTTCCTTGTTGAATTCTTCGAGGAGGATAACCCATCGGATTAGCCTCGACTTTGCATCTTTTTTGGTCATTAAATATTTTATTTCCAAGTGGTCGGTGTGAACTATCAATTTGGATCCAGTAAGTAAGCTCTAAATTTTTTGAGTGCAAAGATCACCGCAAGAAGCTCCTTCTCTGTGGTAGTGTAGTTTGCCTAGGCGGAGTTCAATGTTCTGCTCGCATATGCAATGGGGTATAGCATTGTCTTTTCCTTCTGTGCTAACACTGCCCCCATCGCATAACCGTTGGCATCGCACATTAGCTTGAATGGCTTTGTCCAGTCAGGTGCGATCAAAATAGGCGCAGTAATTAATGAGTTCTTCAGTACTTTGAATGCGTTGAGGCATTGTGAATAAAAGTCAAAAGTTCTGTCGACCTCTATCAATGAGCTCAATGGTCGAGCTATCATCAAGAAGTCCTTCACAAATCGACGGTAGATATGTCCCAAGAAACTCCTTACAGCCTTCATATTTGCTGGAGGTGGAAGTTTTTCAATGGCCTCAATTTTTGCTTTATCCACCTCTAGCCCTTCCTTGGAAACCTTGTGCCCAAGCACAATTCCTTCGTTAACCATGAAATCGCATTTCTCCCAATTCAGCACAAGATTTGTGTCTTCGCATCTTTTTAATATCTTCTCCAAGTTGTTCAGACAAACTTCATATGTTTGCCAGTAAACTGAGAAGTCGTCCATAAAAATTTCTACTGAATCTTCGAGATACTCGTTAAAGATTGCCATCATGCACCTCTAAAACGTGCTCGATGCATTGCATAATCCGAACAACATGCGGCGAAAAGCAAACGTTTCATATGGGCAAGTTAATTTGGTATTTTCTTGGTCTTCAAGTGCGATCATTATCTGGGTTAGCCCGCATACCTATAAAGAAAACAAAAGTAAGCATTTCCTGCTAGTCGGTCTAGCATCTGATCAATAAAAGGCAATGGAAAATGGTCCTTCTTCGTCGCCGCATTGAGGTTTCGGTAGTCCATACAAATCCGTTAGTCGGTGACGGTCCTCATTGGTATTAACTCATTGTTTGCATTTGGGACTATCGTCATTACTCCTTTCTTTGGAATACATTGCACAGAGCTCACCCACGTGCTGTCGGCGATTGGGTATATGATGCCTGCGTCCAACCATTTAATGATCTCCTTTTTTATAACCTCTTTCATCGCAGTGTTTAGTCTGGGCTCAAGTTCGATAGACCCTTTTTGGTTTCCTTTGAGACGAATTATGTGCATGCAGTATGTGGGCTAATTGCTCTTATGTCTGCTAGCATCCACCCGATTGCTTTCATGTACTTCTTTAGGATGTTGAACAACAAATTTTCTTGTTCTTCTGGTAGCGCAAAGGATAATATCACCGACAAGGTTTCATTTTGCCCAAGGAAAACATACTTCAAATGACTTGGCAGAGTTTTCAGCTCCAAGGTAGGTGGTTGTTCTAAGGAAGGTTTTTGTGTTTTTCTCTCTTCATTCAAATTCAATTTTTCTTCTTTATTTACTGTCTTCGTGAACACATGGCAGGTTTCTATGGATGCGGTCGCATCCTCTCTTTCATCTTCTTCTTCGGACTCCACTTCTTCATTGCAATTGTGTTTATTGTCAGAATCAGATAGGTCTTCATCTTTTGGATACTTCATCGCTTTGATGATGTTAAACTTGAGCTTCTTCCCATTTATACTCATCGTGATCTCTCCTTTGTGCACATCAATTTGAGCATGACCAGTAGATAAAAATGGTTGTCCCAATATGATGGGCACATCTTTGTCCGCCTCATAGTCTAGAATGATGAAGTCTACTAGTAGAATTAATTTATCAGTTGTGACCATGACATCCTTCAACTTTCCCTCAGGGTGAACTAAGGACCTGTCCGCAAGATGAAGAGTCACCGTCGTGGGTGTCAGCTGCCCCACATTCAACTGTTTGAAGATTGAAGGGGGCATTAAATTTATGCTGGCCCTAAGATCGCATAGCACTTGACCAATGTAGATCCCGCCAATTGAGCAGGGTATCGTAAAGCTTCTTGGGTCGCCCATCTTTGGTGGGATTATAGTGTTTATGTTTGCGTTAATTCCACCGTTGCGAACTTTCCTGTGTTTCTTTTCGTCCTTAAAAAACTTTGCACATTTTGGCATCTGCTTTATCGCTTCTGTAAAAGGAATATTGAGGTGTAATTGTTTTAACATTTCTAGAAAGTGATGATACTGACCTTCGTCATATTGCTTCTTCTTTAGTCTTTATGGGAATGGTGGTAGTTGTATCTTCACTGTTCCATGTTCTATAGGCTTAGATGTGGACGCAACTTCCGGTTCCATCATCTCGGGCACTTCTGATTCATTTTGCATCAACGGATTCTTGGATTCCATCGCATTTGGATTGGTCCTGCTAGGCTCTTTCCTTTCTTCCGCTGTCGTCTTCCAACTTTGTAGGGTGACTTCTTGGCAGTGCTCTTTCCCTATGTTCCTTGGGTTGCGAGGGAGCTCAGTTGAGCTCGACAGTGTCCCTTGTGCTCTATTTTTTAGCTCTCCCACAATCTATCCTATTTGGATTTGTAGATTGCAAATGGAAGTCGGCTGGTTATGGAAAACCATCTCATTCTTTTCAATGTATTGCTTTAATAAGTTCTTCAGGGAGAATGATGCCAGTACTTGCGAGTTGCTGGCTTGATGTCGTGGTTGACCATTAGTTCATTGAAAAATCCTTGCAGTCCTTCTTTTTGCGCCATAGGTTGGTAACTTTGTTGTTGGGTATTTTTCCAAGAAAAATTAGGGTGGTTTCTCCACCTGGGGTTGTATGTATTTGAGAAAGGGTTCTTCTTTACGAAGTAGACTGATTGTGGGTTCCATGGACATTCTTCAATCGGATGCGATTCTCCACATATTGCACAATTGGTGCTCGTCTTTTCAATCACGTTGATGATAACTTGTAGAAATACAAGTTATTTATGCCATTTTATTTAGATTATGCGGCAAAAAGAGGGAAAAGTTGCGTCGACAGTATATAAATTGGCTTAGAAATACGAAAATTGTAAATGTAGTGAACATACCCGCTAACCCCATTGCGATGTCGAAATGGAATGTCCAAGTCTTTGTTTTGCAGGAAATAGGTCACCAAATGCGATAACTGCTCAAGGACAAAAATGAACAACGCATCCACATTGCATGTGGAAATCATTTAAGAATAAAGAAAAAACAATCCAATTGTAGCGTATGTGACGATCGATCATGGATTCAAGCGATCAACGCATTTCCACCGCATGTGGCAATCGATCGAAGATGTGAAGAGAAATGCATTCGCAAAGACTTCTGACAAGTGTACAACTTTTCTGTTGTATGATTCTGAAAAATTGATCGTGGAGCAGAGCAGACATTCCCATTATGCCATGGTAGGAATTATCAGATTTTCAAAGTGGGACCACTAATAGAAGGAGCCAAGGTCTATAAATAGCCTCCTCAAATTCAATGAAAAAAGAGGCTGGTCTGAAGAGACAATCCAGAGAAAATCCGGGAGAATGACGAGACAAGACTGAAAGGTAAGTCTCCGAGCAAGAAATTATTTCCATCCCTGAAGAAGAAGATCTGTGTGAGAGGTCACTTCTACCTGGAAAGTAAGCCTGAGAGGGAAGCTTTCCACTCCATTTCATTCCCTCGCCGGCAAGTGAATCATCTCCAATCAGGATCTGTGTCAAGACATTGACACTCTTTCTATATTTGTTCTTATTTTCCAATTCATCTACTGTGTTCATCTATCTTTAATCTTTCATTCACCATCTATAACAAACGCTTATCTTTAGATTTAAATATCATTATCGTATTCATCGTCATTTCTCTGGTCTTTTCCATACATTCATCATCCATTTTCTTCATCATGTGTAACTAATCCCCTGGGTAAAGGGGAAGGATTAAGCGAGTGAGTTAATCCTTGTTAAGGAAATTGGCTGAGTTTAGCTAAAGCATGCTCGACGACCTCTTCACTTGTGAGAGCAGAAGTGAATATATTATTTCGCCTATCGAAAGAAGGTTGGAAGAATGTGTTAACTAAAGTGTGAAGTATTTCCAGAGATGGAAACAACCTTGCGTTCATCACGTTCATCGCTATTTCACCATAGACATATGGGAACACGGCTGATCACTGAAAGGTGTAAGCCAAGGGAAAGAGGAACCTTAGTTGCGTCCTCAACAAGATTGACGAACTTGCGATGTCCTTTCCCTCAACACATTCTCTTTATGATTCATTCACAAGACTTGCCACTGCATTCATTAGACTTTTTTGCACATCTTCACAGCCAGACCTCAACCTGTATCATTAATAGTTTAGTCATTATTTTATCACCGAAATTTACTTTACTACAATTTATTTTATAGCACTTTACTTATCATCGCAATTTACTTTCATTACCGCAATTTATTTTTCATCGCAATTTACTTTTCTGCAAACACCATTCATTATTCTTTATGTTAAACCAGTTGCATATATCACATTAGTATCACATTAATAACAACAATCCCCGTATTCGACCTTAGTTCACTCTGAGAAACTTGCGTTGAAATTATACTTGGTTCCAGCGTAAGAAAACTTGTGATACTCACTACACAAACGCATATTACGAAGCATATCATTATCATTACATACATTTAGAACGTGGTATCGCATATCTTTATCGCAAAGCAACGTGAGTGCATAAAGCCATCAACATCATTCATCAATGCATTTAAATTTTGTCTATAAAGTTTTTGGCGATAGATATAGATAGATAGAAAGAAAGACAAAATTTTATTAATTACAAGTTTTTGGCGCCGTTGCCAGGGATTGGCAATTTTTTTTTTTTGTGTTGAATACTTTTGTGGTATTTTGCAGGATAGATCTCTACTGTACTGTTTGTTTAACGCGGAGAATAGGCTGACGGTTTATGAGTACTGGGATTGAACCAGAATTCGAAGCTGACCCAGAGATCGAGCATACTTTTTGCGCACGAGCACACCAGAACCATATTAGGTGAAGAAGAAACATGGCTAATCACAACGATAGGCCCGAAGGGAATCAATGGATAAATCGGCTAGTGCAAGACCCAGTTTTTCTTGCTGCCGACCGTAATATCCCAATGAGAAACTATGTGGCACCGAACTTATATGACTTCTCATCCAGAATTGCAAGAACCACGGTAGAGGAGAATGCAAAATTTGAGATAAAGCCGGTCATGTTTTAAATGATCCAAAATGCGGGACAATTCGGAGGTCTACAAGGAGAAGACCTGCATGCTCACTTGACTTCTTTGTTGAAATGTGCAACACATTCTCTATTCCTAGTGTTACTCTAGAAGGAATTAGACTGTATCTCTTCCCGTATACACTTCGAGATGAAGCAAAGAGGTGAGCTCATTCACTAGAGCCAAATGAAATCAATTCATGGGACCAGCTGGTTGAGAGGTTTATGAAGAAATTTTTCTGCCATGAACGCTTATGGTGACTTATTTTCTGCAAACAGAAACTGAAACATTCGATTCTACCATTGCAATGGTGTTAGTGGGTGTATTTACGACATTTCGTAATTTTCATATTTCTTAGCCAATTTGTATACTATCGATGCAACTTTCCTTTCTTTTTGCCACAATATCTAGATAAAACAGTATAAATAACTTGTATTTCTACAAGTTATCACCCGCCGTCAATGCAAGAAGATGGAGGGACGTGTTAAATTTTGAACAGATGGAAAATGAAACTCTGAGCACTGCCTGGGTGCGATTCAGAAGATTAGTGAAGATTTGTTCGCACATCGGGATTCTCGATTGCGTTCTGATGGAAACTTTTTATAATGGCTTGGATAGATCAACGCAAGCAGTTGTTGACGCCTCCGCGACAGAAGGGTTCATGGACAGGATGTATATGGAAGCGAAGATCATCTTAGATCGCATTTCGCGAAATACAGATGATTTGATGGATAACGGGTATGGGGGAAGAGGCCCAGAGCGAAGAAGAGCAGAAAGTGCCATTGTACCAGTTGATACAATGACCACCTTGGCCACCCAGATGGCCACAGTTACCTTACTCCTCCAGACTATAGCTATTAATCAAGGACATCTCTCTCAAAGTGTAGCGCAAACCAATGCGCTGACGCAAGTGCCAGCAGTAAGCTGCATCCAATGTGAAGAAGGGCACTCGGTGGAAGTCTACCCGTCAAAACCACAATCCGTATACTCTATTCACAATAACCCGTTCAATAAAAAATATAATCCTTGTTGGCGGAATCACCCCAACTTTAGTTGGGGAGGGAATCCCGACCAGGGGGCCAATGGATTCACTAGAATAGTCATCCCGGGAATCAAGGTAATCCTCCAGCTTTCCATCATCAGAATCAAAGCCAGGGTAATTTTTAGTGTAGATAGCCATACGACGAACCGTCCTTTTCGAACACCTCTTCTAGTACCTCGTCTTTGGAAACACTACTGAAACAATATATCAAGAAGAATAAGGCAATCATGCAGTCGCAAGCTTCCTCCATTAGAAATTTGGAGGGGCAGGTTGGATAGCTTGCGAACGAGCTTAAGAATAGAGCACTTGATATGCTGCCCAGCAGCTCGGAAGTACTAGGACCAAGCGGCCGTCCCCGTGCCACCAGTACCGAAATCAGTAAAATGGCTAGAAGACTCAATCACCAACAATGACCACTCAATCACAAACAATAGATCTACCAATTTAGAAGTAACTACCTCTACAAAGAATGAATCTCAACAAAACCAAGAATCAAAGTCACCGCAACCTCCAGCCCAAGAACACAGAAAGCAAGAAGACTCAATCACCAACAATGACCACTCAATCACAAACAACAGATCTACCAGTTTAGAAGTAACTACCTCTACAAAGAATGAATCTCAACAAAACCAAGAATCAAAGTCACCGCAACCTCCAGCCCAAGAACACAGAAAGCAAGGGACCTCAAGGAATAGCCAAACAATAGGAAGTACGGCGAGATCCTCCACCTTTCCCATCTAGGCTGAAAAAGAAAGATGATAATAAACAGTTCAAGCGATTCCTGGATGTTCTCTGATAGCTACATATCAACATTCCCTTAGTAGAAGCACTGGAACAAATGTCGAGCTATGTGAAATTCCTCAAGGACATAATCGCCATCAAGAGGAAGATCGGGGAAAATGAAACTGCCGCACGAACATATGAATGTAATGCACTCTTCCAGAACAACATCCACAAGAAAATGAATGATCCAGGGAGCTTTATATTGCCATGCTCAATAGGGGGTAAAGAAGTCAGAAATGCGCTCTGTGACTTAGGGGCAATTATAAATCCGATGCCCTTATCTATCTTCAAGAAGTTCAACATTGGCAATGCAAGACCCACCACAGTTACGTTGCAGTTGGCTGACAGATCAATAACGCATCCAGAGGGAAAGTTAGAAGACGTACTTCTGCAAGTGGATAAATTCATCCTTCTTGCTGACTTTATTATATTGGATTACGAAACTGATATTGAGGTGCCAATCATCTTGGGTCGCTTGTTTCTCGCAACAGGGCAAGCGTTGATTGATGTGCAAAAAGGGGAACTCACCATAAGATTCGATAATCAGTAAGCAAAGTTCAATGTTCTCAATGCGTTTAAATACCCAGGTGATATGGAAATTTGCTAGTATATTGGAGAACTATAGGAAGAACAATGGCATGAGTTTCGAGAAGAATCGGAGGAAGAAGACTTTGAGGTTGGCGCAATGTTGGAGGAGATTTGTGCCGCAATACAGACTAACCCATATTTTGAAACAATAAAGTTATCTTAACGATCAACACAACGAACTAAGCCATCTTTGGAAGAACCACCCATGTTGGAGTTGAAGGTGCTACCAGTGCACCTAAAATATGTTTATTTAGAGGGCAACAACACTCTACCAGTTATAATCTCTGCCTCACTGAGCAAAGAAAAGGAGGAAGCACTTATTCAGATCCTTAATAAATATGTGAAATCCTTGGGATGGACCTTAGCGGATATTTGAGGGATCAATCCCTCATATTGCATGCACAAGATCCATCTTAAAGAGGGAAAA
Organism: Benincasa hispida; assembly: GCF_009727055.1. Classification (NCBI taxonomy): domain Eukaryota; kingdom Viridiplantae; phylum Streptophyta; class Magnoliopsida; order Cucurbitales; family Cucurbitaceae; genus Benincasa; species Benincasa hispida. The sequence goes on along the minus strand of NC_052356.1, from coordinate 412,662 downwards.
ACAGGATCCATAGAGAGGCAATGCTGTCTGAATCCTGCCATGAGGGAGGTTGTCAAGAAAGAGATTGTGAAGTGGCTTGATGCAAGCGTCATTTACCCCATATCTGATAGTAGTTGGGTAAGCCTAATGCAGTGTGTTTCAAAAAAAAGAGGGCATGGCCATCATCACTAACAGAAAAAATGAATTAATTCCTACTAGAACAACCACGAGGTGGAGAATATGCATGGATTACCGCAAGCTAAATTTGGCCATAAAGAAGAACCATTTTCCACTCCCGTTTATTGATTAAATGTTGGATCGACTTGCGGGGAATGAATTCTTTTATTTTCTTGACGGCTATTCAGGGTATAACCAGATCACGATTTCACCGGAAGACCAAGACAAAATAGCTTTCTCGTGCCCATTCGGCACACTTGCATTCCGTCACATGCCATTTGGACTTTGTAATGCACCAGGCACCATCCAAAGGTGTATGGTGGCCATTTTCTCAGATTTCCTGGAGGAGTCAGTCGAGGTGTTCATGGATGACTTTTCGGTTTTTGGCACCACCTATGACTCTTGTTTATCAAATTTGGAAATTTTTTTGAAGAGATGCATTACAGAAGAAGGAATAGTGCTAGGTCACAAGATATCAAAGGCAGGGTTGGAAGTTGATCAAGCAAAACTTGACGCAATATCCAAATTACCACCACCAGTCAATGTGAAAACACTTAGGAGTTTTCAGGGACATGCGAGGTTCTATCGAAGATTCATCTGCAACTTTTCTCAGATCGAAAGACCCCTAAGTGCGTTCCTCGAGATTGACTGCGAATATGATTTTAATGACGCATGCGCTGAAGCGTTCCACACGCTGAAAAATGCGCTCATCACCGCAACTACTTTGGTTGCACCCGACTGAACGTAACCGTTTGTGTTGATGTGTGACACAAGTGGATATGCAGTGGGCGCAATCTTGAGCCAATGAAAAGACAAGATTTTGCATCCTATCTATTATGCCAGTAAGACGTTGAATGATTCACAAGAAAATTATACAACCACAAAAAAGAAATGCACGTAGTTGTGTTTTCCCTGGAGAAATTTCAGCAGTACCTGATTGGATCAAATGTGGTGGTGTATACTAATCATTCTTCAATCAAATACGTCATGAAGAAGAAGGATGAAAAATCAAGACTAATAAGGTGGGTATTACTCCTGCAAGAATTTGACCTAGAGATCAAAGATCGGAAAGGCACTGAGAACTAAGTCGCAAATCATTTATCACGATTAGAAAATTGTGAGGTTCAAAAGAAAGAGAAAGAGATTGAAGAGAGATTCCCTGACGAGCAACTTATGACGGTATGCGTTAATGTCCCATGGTATGCGGATATTGTAAACTTCATAGTTTGTGGCCAAGTACCCAAAGACTATTCATACCAGCAGAAGAAGAAGTTGAGACACGAAGTCAAGTTTTATTTCTGGGATGACCTATTCTTGTATCGACTCGAACCTGATCATATTCTGTGTCGATGCATTCTGAGCACGAAACCAAACACATTTTAGAACATTGTCATGAATCCCCTTATGGAGAATATTTGAGGGGCAGCAGACCGCTACAAAAGTCCTACAGAGAGGCTATTTTTGGCCAACACTATTCAAGGATGCCCATACCTATGTTGTGCCATGTGACAGATGCTAGAGAACAGGGAACATGTCCAGACAAGTTGAAATGCCTTTGACTTCGATCTTAGAAATTGAACTGTTTGATGTATGGAGAATCAACTTCATGGGCCCATTTTCGCCTTCAGAGGGTCATCAATATATTTTGGTTGCGGTTGATTATGTTTCAAAGTGGGTTGAGGCCATTGCATGCATTAAAAACGATGTGGCCACGATGACGAAATTTCTCAAGAAAAATATCTTCACGCGAAATGGAACGCCCCGTGCCTTAATTAGTGATGAAGGCACACATTTCATCAACCGCATCATCACCAACCTGTTGATCAAATTTAATGTCAGCCATAGAGTTGCAACTGCATATCACCCACAAACCAATGGGCAGGCAGAAATCTCCAACAGAGAAATCAAGACCATCTTGGAGAAGGTAGTCAGTACCTCCAAGAAAGATTGGTTACCCAACCTTGAAGCACTATGGGTATACAGGATTGCCTTTAAAACTCCAATCGGTATGTCCCCATATGCCCTGGTCTTCGAAAAAGCTTGCCATCTGCCTCTCGAGCTGGAACACAAGGCAATGTGGGCAATTAAAAAGCTGCATTTTGATCTGTCAAGTGCGGAGGAAGTTCGAAAGTTGTAGTTGAACGAGCTGGTCGAGTGGCAAATGAATGCCTACGAAAATGGCAAGCTTTATAAATAGAGAACCAAGAAATGGCATGATGACCGCATAAGAAAGAGGACGTTCTTCGTGGGTCAATGGGTACTTTTATTTAACGCACGTTTGCGATTGTTTCTAGGAAAGTTGAAGTCTTGCTAGTCTGGGCCATTCCGCATCAAGACTATCTTTCCCCATGGCATAGTGGAGCTAACAACCGAGGATGGAAACAACGCATTCAAAGTCAATGGTCAACGAGTTAAGCCCTACTATGAGGGCAATGTGGAACGACGCATAGAGACCATCGACTTAGTCAAGCAAGACTGATCGCTTACGGGGATGCAATTGCAGTAACCCTAAAGAACCTTTTTCAATTAGCATCCCTATCACTATCTTTATCGCTTTCTTTATCGCTTTCCTTACTACTTTCTTTAGTTCTTTCTTACTGCTTTTGTAAAATAGTTTACTGCTTTGTTATTGCATTATTAAAATTAGTTGATTTCTTACATTAATTTAGTTTCATGCTTTGTTAAATTTATTTACATTCCTGTCTCAGTATTGCGTTGATCTGAAATTCTGTGCATGAATATTAAAAAAAATAAAAAATGAACACCACAACGTCTTATCAATTTGGATTTGGGATAAGCGCTGCGATGTTGATGATACAATAAAATAACATCCGATATGCATTGCGATGACGGGTGTATCTGGTTTTAATAGATACAATTTGCACCCATCTTCCAAAAATGCATTACGTTGACGGATGAGTTGTGTGCATATGTACACTGTGCTCTTCCTCAGCAAAAACGCACCATGTCGATTGTAGTGTTACATTGGTAGAAATACCGTGCGCCTGTCCTCTAGAAATGTGTTGTGTTGAGGGGTGTGTTGCATTAATGCATACGTTATGCCCATCCTTCATAAATATGCATTTGCGGTAACAGATGCATTGCATTAAACACTTACCATATTGCCCGTCCGATTAAATAAAATAAAAAAATGACAAAATCTTCACGGAGAGGGTAGTTGAATCGCTTCAGCTTCAAGGAAATTATGGCTTAGCAGAAAAAATGACGTCCTTCCTGCTAAATCATAATGGGAGGGGCACAGCGGCAGGCTTTTTGAAATACCGAAGCCTGCCTCGCAGAGATTGCGTTGGCCTATCAAGGCCCAACCTATAAATCGCACCTCCTTCAACTAAGGAGCTCATTTGCATCTCTCGCGAAAGAAAAACCCTAAAGAATTCTCTGCATACCATACCCTTCCGATTTTCTTCCTAAGACCAAAAGTTTTCCAATTTCTTTCACTTCACTAACAAAAATGACCGGACAATCTTCACACTCATCCTCCCAGCTATCGTCCCCTTTCTAAGCCCCGTCAGCGCACGGGAGGCAGCTTTCCTTGTTGCCAACTGCCGCCTCGCCGCCCAGCCTAAGCCTTCCACAAGAATCCTTGAAAAACCCCGATGAAAGACCTCTGTAGCCAAAAAACCACCCACCAACCAAGAGGGGCCGAGCATAGAGAGTGCCCCTATCACCAGACCTGAAGTGGCGCTCCCAATACCTTCGACTGAAAGGGAACTGAAGCAAAAGGATGACAAGGAGGTATTTGGGAGTATTTTTGAGAAATTTAGAAAGAGGGGGGGGGGGGGGGGGGGGGGGGGGGCTTACCAGAAGAAGGTGTTGTGAATAGCCCTTGCCGTCAGAGGAGGAGTTGGCAGAAGCTTCACAGAGAATGGCCCTGGCCGTTGCGGATGCTAAGGAGACTGTTCCAATAGACTCCAATGAGGAACCCATCAGGGCCATTTTGGAGGTCGTAGAGGTGAAGAAGTAGCCAGGGATGACTGAAGAGAAGAAGAAGAGAAAAAGTAAAGAAAAATGGGTGGAAGGAGATGAAGCCGCCCGGTTGAAGAAGGAGAAGAAAGAAAAGAAGGGGAGTGAAAGGAAACAATGCAGGCAAGAAGAAAAGCGCCTGAAAAGGGAGGAGGAAAAAAGGAAGAGGGCGGAAAGTCTAGATTTTGACGGAGAATCAACCACCACAAGGGTGGAAGAGGGGATGTTAACACAAGTTAGATCATCAACGCAACCACAAGTTTCATCACCGCATACCACATTGTTTGCATCTGAAGACAGAGAAGACCCTGACATCACTCCTCTTATGCGACGTCGCAAGGAGAATGTGCCGCAAGGGTCCACAAGTGACCCATTATTCTTATAATGCATAGCAGAGGAGGAGGAGAAAAGAAAAAGAGAAGTAGAGGAGAAGCAAGAAAAGATGTCACGTGCGCGCCAAATCATCGCAACAGGAGATTTGGCAAGAAAACTCCATGATGAGGCAGTTCGTCATGACAAAGCAAGAGCGAAAAAAGAAGAAAGAAGAAGACTCGAGGATGAGCAGCGTATTTTGCTTGACTCAGAGCAATTTGAAAGAGAAATGAGAGAAGAAGAAGAAGCAGAAAAGAAAAAGAAGGAAGAGAAGGAAAGATACTGCAAAGCGAATGTGCAGCGCGTCAGAGAAAGTCAATGAAAAGAAATCGTGGAATGGTTAAAGGAAAAAGAAGAGTAACGCAAGGCAAGGGAACACAAGGAAAATAAAAAATCCCGCCTTGCGTCTGCTTAAGAAAAGGGCAAAGCTAAAACAGAGAACAGCAAGCTTGCATCGACCAAGAGGCACTCAACAACTAAGAAAGAAAATGATCATCTGATGATGGAAATGAGCTTCTTCCCTGCGTTGATGCCACTACCGGATCTTATCACTGGTGTTATGTTGGAACATGGGTGGGAAACTTTCTACCAATGTCCATCTATCATTATTCCCGCGGTAGTGAGGGCTTCTATCACGGCCAGCTCCATGACACCGAAGATGCGGTGATCATAGAAGGGAGGGTAGTGTCGTTCAGTGCAAAGGACATCAATGTACTCTATAAGTTGAAGGACCTCCCAGAAGCACCGGGTAACAAGTTGATTGATGATCCTGACGAAGAGCACATGGAGGATGCGCTGAAGGTATTAACGCAACTGGGCACTGTCGACATGAAACTAAAATATACTATGATTGATGTTCTATGTTCGAAATGATGCAATACTATTACTAGATATGCGTTAATGATGGGTGTTCACGTAGTATGCCATGCGTTATCACAAGTTTCCTTACGATAGAACCAAGTGTAATTCCATTGCAAGTTTCTTGGTGTGATCCAAGGTAGAACACGGGGACTAGTTTAAGTTATTGTGGTATGTTCATGATATATGCGACCAGGTTTTCAATCTTTAAAAATGTGTTTGTATAGGTATATAAATTGCGATAAAATAAAGTAAAGCGGTAAAGATGCAATAATAAAATGAAATACAATAAACCTAAGCTAGATGATACAAGATACAAGCTTCATGTACAAGATGCTGGGGTCAAGGCTGGTTGTGAAAGGTGTGCAACGACGTGGAATACGGTGGCAAGTCTATGAACAGGATAGAAAGAGAAAGACAAATAATCTAAACAATGGAAGTTCTCAATTGCGTTGAAGCTACAAATGTTGTTCTGCTCTTCTCTTGGCATACACCTTTCATTGATCGGCCGTGCTCCCACATGTTTATGGTGAAATAGAGAGTAACATAATGAACGCAAGGTTTCTTCCATGTCTGGAAGTACTACTCGCTTTAGTTAATGCATTTTTCTGACCTTCTCTCGATAGATCAAAATGTCATCTTCAATTCTGCTCTCACAGGTGAAGATGCCGTCTAGTATGCCTTAGCTAAACGCATTTTGTATCTTTAACATAGACTAAGTATTTAGTTAATTCATATTGCTTATCAAGGAATTAAGAAGACATCATGAAGAAAGTTATTGATGGGTGAATGGAAATAGACAGAAGATGGTAAATGAAAGCTATCGAAACATTTAATACATCTATTAAGCGTTTGATACATAGTGTGTGAATGAAAAGATAAAGGAAACATGAAATACAACGATGAAAGAGGTAGAATAGATACAAACAAGTGCCAATGTCTTGACACTGATTTGATGGAGATTTGCTTTCCGGATAGGATGGATTTGATGGTAGGAAGAGCTTTCCTCTCAAGCTTGCTCTACCAGCAGCAGGGATCTTTGCATAGAGCTTTCAATCGAGTGTTTGGCAGGTTAGATCTGAGATTCACCTCTCGACCTTATCTCGTCTTCTTCCCAGATTTCTTCACTCAAGCACTCAGCTCAGTCTTTTCTCTCACCAATTTTGCAGCATTTACCCTGTATCTTGTAGCATTCTTTTTCTCTGAAATCAATTGGGTATTTATAGGTGCAGGTCTTTGACTCCGGCCTTGTGGTCCCCATATGATTGTCATGGTAATTCCGAAGATGGAGGGATATTATTCTTTCTATTATGCAATTAGAATGTCAATTCGGCACAACCATTAGTTGTACATGTGTCTCAATCCTTCGCGTTTGCGTTGCTCAGTTGCATCTTTCGATCATGGTGTGATGCGGTGTTGTTTTTATTTACCCCATGCGGTTGAAACACAGCTCTGGATCGACTATCGCATTGCACCGCCATTGCGGTAATTGTCTCTTCATTGTTGATTGACGGGCACAATGTGACAGAGATACGTTGATCAGTTTCTCATAAGCCTTGAGCGCAAGCGATGACTTGGTCTCCTTGCAAAATAGAGTAAAATCCGGCTTTTCTTCCATCTTTTTTGTGTTAGTGGGTGTAATTGCAAACATTTATAATTATTGTAATACTAGGCTAATTTTCATACAATCGGCACATATTTACTAACTTTTGGCTTCAATATCTAGATAAGGTGACATAAATAACTTATATTTCTACAAGTTATCAGGCACCAAGTGGTCGGTGTCATTAAAAGGCAAAAGAACCCTCGCCTCCAACAAGCTGCTCCCAGAAGCGCGACTTTGGGTATATTTGGAGAAACCCTGCTTCTCCAGCAGCGTCCCCCACCGTCCATCTCCACCTCACTTTTCACCTCCATCGCCGCATGTTGATGACCCACACGGTTTGGGAGCAGGCCCTTCCGCTCAACCTCAAACCGATGCTGGTGAAACATCGACGGCGTAACCCACCACTGCATCCCTTGCTGCTGCCTTAGCCGATATGTGGGTCTTCTTATCTCAACAGCTTACCTTCTTCTGCCCATGCATTAACGGAGTTGTAGGAGAGCAACGCAGAGTTGCGAGACAGCAACACAATGTTGTCACATGCAATGGTCAATATTCAACCCAACGTCTTTACCATTCACCTGAACCAAAGACAGATGGCTAAGCGCAACCATGAGTACTTCAATTTCTTAACGGCTTATCTACATGGTCCTATGGTGCCTCCACATCTGCAGCAACCTCTGCAATTTCAAGAAGTGCCACAACGAACTCCTTCGTAGCATCTTCCTCATTAAGAGCCCCTGCCGCAATTCTAAATTTGGGGGGGTGTACACCTTCTCCACAATTTTGCATTTTTTCTTTGTGGCCATTCATTTTTTAAAGAAAGCTATATCTTATATTCTTTTGTACATACTTACAATTTTGTGTTGCGATGTTTATTATTCTTTGTGTACTTAGACAAATTTTGTACAATTGAGTAATTATTCTTTCCATATGCGTCGGCTGATGCTTGATTTTATGAAGTGGAAATGTGGATGATATGCGTTGATGAAATTGCGTTGTGCACTCAAGTTTCCCCAGCGGAATCCAAGTGTAAATTCCTCTGAGTTTCCTGGTAAGTCCAGGGTCAAACACAGGGACTTGTGAAAATAGATTGCATTGGTAATTTTTGTGAAGAACTTGCGGTAATTGGATAAATAAATAAATTTTTGGGTTTGTTGTTTGCGTTGATGAAAAATAAATAAATGCGTCGGAGTTTGAAAAGAGTTGGTAAACGGAAGATGCGATGAGTATGCAGTGAACGGGTTGAGAAAAGTTTCGGCAAACACTTCCTAGGATGCGTTCATGCTATGCGATCATGCAACATGCATACAACAGTAAATCACCTCTCGATGCGAATGCCACGATTTCTAAGGTTAGAACGCATGCAATATATGTGCTAAGTCTATAGTACCTACACATAAGCCTCTATTCTTATTTATGCAATGACGAAATGACACACACACAAATAAGGCGACCACATAATACCATTCGCATCTCTAGGATGCATGCTAAGCAAGTTGACAAATAGAGCTTATCTCTAAGTCCCTATCTCTTATTTATTGTTATGCAGGTTTTGATAGGTATTATTGATGATGTTCTATGCTCGTAATGATGTTATACTACCGCTAGATATGCGTTAATTATGGATGTTCATGTAGTATGCCATGCGTTGTCACAAGTTTCTTCATGATAAAACCAAGTGTAATTCCACTGCAAGTTTCTCGGTGTGATCCGAGGTCGAACACGAGGACTGATTTAGGTTATCGTGGTATGTTCATATATATGCGACCAGGTTTTAATCTTTAAAAATGTGTTTGTACAGGTATATAAATTGCGACAAAATAAAGTAAAGCAGTAAAGATGCGATAATAAAATGAAATATAATAAACCTAAGCTAGATGATACAAGATACAAGCTTCATGTTACAAGATGCTGGAGTCAAGGCTGGCTGTGAAGGTTGTGCAAAGACGTAGAATGCGGTGGCAAGTCTTATGAATAGAATAGAAAGAGGAAGACAAATAATATAAACAACGCAAGTTCTCAATTGCGTTGAAGCTACAAATGTTGTTCCACTCTTTTCTTGGCATACACCTTTCAGTTATCGGCCGCACTCCCACATGTCTGTGGTGAAACGGAGACTAACATAATGAACGCAAGGTTGCTTCCATGTCTGGTAGTACTACTCGCTTTAGTTAACACATTCTTTTGACTTTCTCTCGATAGATCAGAATGACATCTTCACTTCTGCTCTCACAGGTGAAGATGTTGTCTAGCATGCCTTAGCTAAATGCATTTTATATCTTTAACACAGATTAAGTACTTAGTTAATTCATATTGCTTATTAGGGAATTAAGAAGACATCATGAAGAAAATGATAAAGGAAAGCTATCAAAACATTTAATATCTCTATTAAGCATTTGATACATGGTGTGAATGAAAAGAGAATGAGAAAGTGAAATAAAATGATGAAAGAGATAGAACAGATACAAACAAGTGCCAATGTCTTGGCACTGATTCGATGGAGATCTGCTTGCTGTATAGGATGGATTTGATGGTAGGAAGAGCTTCCCTCTCAGGCTTGCTCCACCAGTAGCAAGGATCTTTGCACAGAGCTTTCAATCGAGTGTTTGGCAGATTAGATCCGAGATTCACCTTTTGGCCTTATCTCGTCTTCTTCCCAGATTTTTTCACTGAAGCAATCAGCTCAGCCTTTTCTCTCAACAGTTTTGTAGCACTTACCCCGTATCTTGTAGCATTTTTTTTCTCTGAAATCAATGGGGTATTTAGAGGCGCAGATCTTTAACTCCGGCCTTGTGGTTCCCACTTGATTGTCATGGTAATTTCGAAGATGGAGGGATATTATGCCTTCTGTTATGCAATCAGACCGTCAATTCTGCACAACCGTTAGTTGTACACGTGTCTTAATCCTCCGCTTTTGCGTTGCTCAGCTGCATCTTTTGATCATGGATTCGCATGCGGTGTTGTTTTTATTATTGCATGCGGTTGAAACACAACTCTGGACCGACTGTCGCATTGCGCCGTCATTGCAGTAATCATCTCTTCATTGTTGACTAATGGGCACAATGTGACAGAGATGCGTTGATCAGTTTCTCGTGAGCCTTGAGCGTAAGCGGTGACTTGGTCTCCTGCAAAATAGAGTAAAATTAGGCTTGTCTTCCATCTTTATGGTGTTAGTGTGTGTAATTGGAAACATTTATAAGTATTGTAATACTAGGCTAATTTTCATACAATCGGCGCATATTCACTAACTTTTGGCCGCAATATCTAGATAAGGTGGCATAAATAACGTGTATTTCTATAAGTTATCACACCCCCAAATTTAGATATATGCTTGTCCTCAAGCATATGTTCTACTAAGGCGATAATGCTCAATTTCTATCCTCTATTTTTATGACGATTGGTTGCTCCAAATGTTACACTTAGGCACATTACTTTACATCGCAATTTTCTTCTATCCTTGCTAATTCTTAGAAAGCCCTACTTTATTCTTCTATATGACAAAATTCTGCTCAAAGATGCTTTTCTAGTTTCCAAAATAGAATGTTTATCTCTTCTTTGTCAAAACAACTTGATGTGTCTATATGCGGTGAGCAAAACTTTGCGTCATTTCTTTAGTTAGTGACGATTGATCATGGTTACACTCTACATTTTGGCTTATCCCACAGGTGTCATGCGGACATCCAACTACAATTGTGTGCCAATTTCAACTTCAACTCATGAGGATCAGAGGAGTTGTCTGTTGCATTCTTTTATTTTTGTTTTTGTTTCTTTCTTTTTTTTTTTTTCATACTGCATTGTTCTTGGAAACCTACCTTCATTTTGGCTTATTCCTACGGGTGTCATACGAACATCCAACTACGAGCAGGCTCCTTTCACAACTAAACTCTTATCAAGTTGAGACAGTTTTGAGGTTTTCCCTTGCACTGACATTGGAGTTTTGCATTAAAAAATATATATATTTTTTTAATTGAAAATGGACACATTTTCTTAGATACAGCATAATATTGATCTCATCTACTTAGACCTTCTCCACCCCCAAATTTAAAGATGAGCAAGGTTCTCATTGCGTTGTTTGGAGAGACTAGACAAACACTTAGAATAAAATTTCAAAAAGAATGTTTGAGAAGAACTTTGAAAGATAAAAGGTAAAGTACTGCTAAACTAAGAATTAACTAAGTGTTAGTCAGAATTTACTAAGCATGGGAAATGTTTCTAAGTATAAACATGTAATACATCATAGCAACACAATGAAGATCCTAAAAATAAGAAATTTAGAATGTCACAAAAATTAGCAAAGGAAGATAAAGAAAGAGGCACAGGCAAAAAGTGGAGTGAATATATACTCTGATTGTATTGACTATTAACAAAGTAGACAAATAAGTTACAATTGAACGCTTTACAAAATTTTCGATTGCCTGTACAAGAGTCAACAAATTTGATTACATAACAAATTTGATTCAGAATTCACACCCTACTTCCAATAAACACAGATACATTTTTGCCGAGGATGGGCAACACGCATACATCCCCGCAACACACCCCTTAACCAACACATTTCTGGAGGATACTCAACATAGTGCATTTCGCTAAGGACCGGCAAAGGACATATGCAAGTGCAACACACCCCTCACCGTAATGCATTTGGGTGTACTGGATGCACAGTGTCGCTTACTTATTACACCCACCCTCTCATAGTTTACTTTTCTGTCCTCTTAATTCATCAAAAAACGCCAGTCGAAAAGACCTTGTAGTGATTTATCCAATCATTCACAACAATTATATGACCCGTGCTACTAAATTTAATATATGGAGGTACATGCGAAATTAAATTAGAAGGAAATACAAAAAATATTAAAGACTGATTCTACTGGATAGTAATTGATGGAATTTAGAAAACGGTAAAAAAAAAAAAGCTGTAAAGAAAGTGAGTAAACATAGATAGGAAGGTCGATTAAAAAAGTTCTTAGAGTTACTGCAATCGCTTTCCCTGCAAGCGGTTTAATCCTGCTTGCCCAAGTCAATGGTGTCCATGCATCGATTGAAGTCGCCTCCATATTAGGGCTTAATTCATTGACCATTGACTTTGAATGCACTGTTCCCATCTAAAGTTGTTAGTTCCATTGCGCCGTGAGGAAATATTGTCTTGATTCGGAATGGCCCAGACCAGCGAGACTTCAACTTTCCTGGAAACAATCGCAAATGCGCGTTAAATAATAATACCTGCTGACCTTCGGTGAATGTTCGATCATGTATGTGGTCATCATGCCATTTCTTTGTCTTCTCCTTGTATGTCTTAGCATTTTCATAGGCATCCCTTCACCATCCGACCAACTGATTCAATTGCAGCTTCCGGACTTTCCCCGCACTGGCTAAATCAAACTTCAGCTTCTTGCTTGCCCACATCGCCTTATGTTCCAACTCAAGCGACAAATGACAAGATTTTCCGAAGACAAGGGCGTACGGAGACATGCCAATTGGTGTTTTGTAGGCGGTCCTGTAAGCCCATAGTGCTTCATCAAGCTTGGGTGACCAATCCCTCCTGGCAGTATTAACTACCTTGTCCAAGATAGTTTTGATCTCTCTATTAGAAGTCTCTGCCTGCCCATTAGTCTGTGGGTGATAAGCAATTGCAACTCGATGGCTGACGTTGAATTTAATCAACAGGTTGGCAATTATGTGGTTGATAAAGTGAGAGTCCTCATTGTTGATTAACGCCCGAGGTGTCCCATATCGAGCAAAAATGATCTTCTTTAAAAACTTTGCCACAGTGGCCACNGTTTCTAAGTATAAACATGTAATACATCATAGCAACACAATGAAGATCCTAAAAATAAGAAATTTAGAATGTCACAAAAATTAGCAAAGGAAGATAAAGAAAGAGGCACAGGCAAAAAGTGGAGTGAATATATACTCTGATTGTATTGACTATTAACAAAGTAGACAAATAAGTTACAATTGAACGCTTTACAAAATTTTCGATTGCCTGTACAAGAGTCAACAAATTTGATTACATAACAAATTTGATTCAGAATTCACACCCTACTTCCAATAAACACAGATACATTTTTGCCGAGGATGGGCAACACGCATACATCCCCGCAACACACCCCTTAACCAACACATTTCTGGAGGATACTCAACATAGTGCATTTCGCTAAGGACCGGCAAAGGACATATGCAAGTGCAACACACCCCTCACCGTAATGCATTTGGGTGTACTGGATGCACAGTGTCGCTTACTTATTACACCCACCCTCTCATAGTTTACTTTTCTGTCCTCTTAATTCATCAAAAAACGCCAGTCGAAAAGACCTTGTAGTGATTTATCCAATCATTCACAACAATTATATGACCCGTGCTACTAAATTTAATATATGGAGGTACATGCGAAATTAAATTAGAAGGAAATACAAAAAATATTAAAGACTGATTCTACTGGATAGTAATTGATGGAATTTAGAAAACGGTAAAAAAAAAAAAGCTGTAAAGAAAGTGAGTAAACATAGATAGGAAGGTCGATTAAAAAAGTTCTTAGAGTTACTGCAATCGCTTTCCCTGCAAGCGGTTTAATCCTGCTTGCCCAAGTCAATGGTGTCCATGCATCGATTGAAGTCGCCTCCATATTAGGGCTTAATTCATTGACCATTGACTTTGAATGCACTGTTCCCATCTAAAGTTGTTAGTTCCATTGCGCCGTGAGGAAATATTGTCTTGATTCGGAATGGCCCAGACCAGCGAGACTTCAACTTTCCTGGAAACAATCGCAAATGCGCGTTAAATAATAATACCTGCTGACCTTCGGTGAATGTTCGATCATGTATGTGGTCATCATGCCATTTCTTTGTCTTCTCCTTGTATGTCTTAGCATTTTCATAGGCATCCCTTCACCATCCGACCAACTGATTCAATTGCAGCTTCCGGACTTTCCCCGCACTGGCTAAATCAAACTTCAGCTTCTTGCTTGCCCACATCGCCTTATGTTCCAACTCAAGCGACAAATGACAAGATTTTCCGAAGACAAGGGCGTACGGAGACATGCCAATTGGTGTTTTGTAGGCGGTCCTGTAAGCCCATAGTGCTTCATCAAGCTTGGGTGACCAATCCCTCCTGGCAGTATTAACTACCTTGTCCAAGATAGTTTTGATCTCTCTATTAGAAGTCTCTGCCTGCCCATTAGTCTGTGGGTGATAAGCAATTGCAACTCGATGGCTGACGTTGAATTTAATCAACAGGTTGGCAATTATGTGGTTGATAAAGTGAGAGTCCTCATTGTTGATTAACGCCCGAGGTGTCCCATATCGAGCAAAAATGATCTTCTTTAAAAACTTTGCCACAGTGGCCACGTCATTCTTGGTACATGTGATGGCCTCAACCTATTTCGATACATAAACTATCGCAACCAGAATATGTTGATGACCTTCTGATTGTGGAAACGGGCCCATGAAGTCAATTCCCCAAACATCAAATAATTCAACTTCTAAGATTGATGTCAATGGCATTTCATTTATTTTAGACATATTCCCCATCCTTTGACACATGTCGCATTGCACAACATGAGCATGGGCATCCTTAAAGAGTGTTGGACAAAAGTAGCCGCACTGTAAGACTTTTGCTATAGTTCTTTTCCCCCCAAAATGTCCTCTATATGGGGGCTCATGACAGAGCTCTAAAATGTGCTTGGCTTCATGTATAGGAACATATTGACATATTATATGATCAGGTCTTTGTTGATATAGGAAGGAAACGCCCCATAAATAAAATTTGGCATCATGTCTTAACTTCTTCTTCTGCTGGTATGTATAATCATCTGGTAGTTGACCACAAACTATGAAGTTTACTATGTTCGCATACCAGGGAACATCAATGTCTACTACCATCAGCAGCTCATTGGGGAATCTTTCCTCAATATCTTTTCATCCCATGAACCTCGCAGTTTTCTAACCTTGACAAATGATCTGCGACTTGGTTCTCGGTGCCCTTTCGGTCTTTGATTTCTAGGTCGAACTCTTGCAGGAGCAACACCCACCGTATCAGCCTCAGTTTTGCATCCTTCTTCGTCATTAAATACTTAACAGCAGAATGATCCGTATACACCACCACGTTCGTTCTATTAAGTACTGTCGGAACTTCTTCAGTGCAAACACCACTGCGAGCATTTCCTTTTCTATGGTCATATAGTTCTCCTGAGCGTCGTTCAGTGTTTTGCTCACATAATAAATAGGATGCAACACCTTATCCTTGCGTTGACTCAAAACTGCGCCCACAACATTTCCGTTGGCATCGCACATCAGGGCGAATGGTTGCATCAATCGGGCACAATCAAAATGGATGCGGAGATGAGTGCATCTTTCAATGTGTTAAATGCTTTGGTGCAAGTATCATCAAAATTATACCCGTGGTCTGCTTCAAGAAGTGCACTTAAGGGTCTTGCAATCTGGGAGAAGTTGCGAATAAATCTTCTATAAAACCCCACATGTCCCAAAAAGCTCCTAAGTGTTTTTATGTTCACAAGTGGGGGTAATTTGGAAATTGCATCGATTTTTTCCTGGTCAGCTTCCAATCCTGCCTTGGAGATTTTGTGACCCAGAACTATTCTTTATTCCACCATAAAGTAGCATTTTTCCCAGTTTAAAACAAGATTTGTGCCACGCATCTCTTCAAAACTTTTTCAAGGTTAGACAAACAGGAGTCATAATTACTGCCGAAAACTAAGAAATCGTCCATGAATA
Organism: Benincasa hispida; assembly: GCF_009727055.1. Classification (NCBI taxonomy): domain Eukaryota; kingdom Viridiplantae; phylum Streptophyta; class Magnoliopsida; order Cucurbitales; family Cucurbitaceae; genus Benincasa; species Benincasa hispida. Next base: position 396,957 of record NC_052356.1, on the reverse strand, counting down.
CTCGACTGACTCTTCCAAGTAATTTGAGAATATTGCCATCATGCATCGTTGAAAAGTTCCTGGTGCATTATAGAGTCCAAATGGCATGCGTCAGAATGCAAACGTACCAAATGGGCACGTGAAGGTTGTCTTGTCTTGATCCTCCGATGCAATTTCCATTCGGTTATATCCTGAATAGCCATCAAGAAAGTAGAAAAATTCATTCCTTGCAAGTTTGTCTAACATCTGATCAATGAACGGGAGTGGAAAGTGGTCCTTTTTAGTGGCAAAATTCAGCTTGCGATAATCCATGCAGATTCTCCACCACGTAGTTGTCCTTGTGGCAACCAATTCATTCTTGTCATTAGTGATGATGTCATCCCCTCTTTCTTCGAAACACATTGCACTGGGCTCATCCAACTACTATTAGATATCGGGCAGATGACACCTGTATCCAGCCACTTTATTATTTCCTTCCTTACAACCTCCTTCATGGCAGGGTTCAAGCGGTGTTGCCTTTCTACTGATCCATTCTTTCCTTCTTCCAGGCAGATCTTGTGCATACAATACGAGGGACTGATTCCTCGAATGTCTGCCAAGGTCCATCCTAATGCTTTTGCATTATCTCTTAGGATCCATATGAGAGCATTTTCTTTCTCCTTACTTAGTGATACAGAAATGATAACCGGTAACGAGTCGTTACTTTCTAAGTAAGCATACTTTAGGTGTACTGGCCATGACTTTAACTCTAACATAGGTGGCTCTTCTAAAGATGGCTTAATGCGCTGCGATGTCAATTCAGATAAGTTGAGCGGTTCAAAATTAGATTCAGTATGAATTGCGGCGCAGTCCTCCTCCAACATTGCGCCGACTTCAAAATCCTCCTCTTCCTCCATGTCCTTCAGGGGTTCGTGCCACTGTTCTCCCTGCAACTCTTCGATATATTGGCAGTTCTCTATATCTCATGGGTACTTCAACGCTTTGAGTACGTTGAATTTTACTTCTTGATCATCGACTCGGATGGTCAACTCTTCTTTCTGCACATCGATTAACGCTCGCTCTGTGGCAAGAAATGGGTGTCCCAGGATGATAGGAATTTCTCTATCGGTATCATAATCCAATATAACAAAGTCTGCTGGGAAGATAAACTTGTCCACTTATACGAGAACATCTTCTATCTTGCTCTCTAGAAGCTTTATTGATCTATCGGCTAGTTGTAATGTGATCGTGGTTGGCCTTGCTTCGCCAATGTCCAGCTTCTTAAAAATTGACAAGGGCATCAAATTTATGCTTGCCCCTAAATTACACAGCGCGTTCCCGACCATCTTCCCTCCTATGGTGCAGGGTAATGTAAAAGTCCCAAGGTTCTTCATTTTAGTAGGGAGATTGTTTTGAAACAGAGCGTTACACTCATATGTTAGTGCAACTGTTTCATTTTCCCCAATCTTTCTCTTGTTGGCGAGAATATCCTTGAGAAATTTCACATAACTAGGCATCTGCTCTATTGCTTCTATCAGGGGAATATTAATGTGTAGCTGTCGAAGAACGTCTAGAAACCTTTGAAATTACTTGCTGTCGTCTTTCTTTTTCAACCTGGACGGGAAAGGTGGAGGATCCTGCCGTGTTTCTTGTTCACTTTGCTGCTTGGTAAGGTCCTGTGCTTGCTGTGTGTCATTGATTGGAGGTTGCGTTGATTGAAAATTCAAGACTTGGGAGCTTTATCTTTTGTAGATGATCTTACTTCTGAACTGGGGTTGCTTCCATTATTCAGTAACTTGTCATTATTAACAATTAAATCTGCTGGTGTTGTTACCGCATCTGATACCTTCGGTATAATGGGGCTGTCGTTCTGCCACTCCACAATGTCACTACATGACATTGTTCTTTACCTCTTGGCCCCGACACTCCTAAGCTTCCATGCTGCGTACCAGGCATTTTCTTCTTTAATTCCCTCGTAAGCTTATCTATATGATCTTCTAATTCTTTGAGAGAGTCAGCTTGCGATTGTCTCATTGCCTCGCTCTTTTCAATATAATATTTTAATGATGTCTCTAGAGATGAGGTACTGAAAGAGGTATCATATGCGAACAGTTGGTCACAGGGTGGCGTACCTTGAGAATTACTTGGGCTGCAGCCTGGATTAGTGAAGACTAGAGGGTTGCCTCAATCCACTTGAGAACTAAATTGATAGAAACTATGGCCCTCATGATTGAGATTCTCATCCAAACAAAAAATTGGGTGACCCCCCAACCAGGGTTGTGGTCGTTGCCCCATGATTTATCATACATGGCATATACGGGTTGTTGATTCAATGGGCAGACATCTACCGGATGTACCTCTCTCCATTGAGTGCAATCCATTGTGGACTCATGAGTCACCGCCTTAACCTACGTTGTTCCTTGAGAGAGAGTTCTCTACTGATTAGCCACCGTTTGGAGGAGCAAGGTCATTGTGATCATTTGTTCGACCAATGCGCTCATTGTGTCCATTGGCACATCGGCCCTTTCTACTCTTTCTTGCTCCTGACCTCTTATCTCAAGGCCGGTATCAATCCATTCGTCAGAATGTTCCTAGATGCGATCAAATATGTTCTTCGCTTCCATATATGACTTATTCATTAATCCTTCTTCTGTAGAGGCATCGGCAACTGCTTGCATTGATTGGTCGAGGCCATTGTAAAAGGTTTCCATCAAAATACTATCAGGAATCTCGATATGCGGACAGTTCTTCACTAACTACCGGAATCGCACCCAGGCGGTACTCAAGGTTGCACCACATATGTCTACAAAATTTGTCAAATGAGCGTATGGGTCTTCTCCCCGTAATCCTCCGAATTGCCCCACATTCTGAATCATTTGTAGCATAATAGGTTTTATTTCAAAGCTTGCGTTCCCCTCGACTACTGGTCTTGATATTCCTGGTGAAAAATTATAGAAATCTGGTGCCGCATATTCCCTCATAGGGATGCTCTGGTCAGCAGCAAGAAAAACAGGATCTTGTATAGGCAAATCTCCCCTCTGGTTTCCAGCAGGTGCCACATTCTCATCAGCCATACTTTTTCCCCAGTTAATTTAGCTTGATGAACTCTGCGTGAAGAATACACTTGATCTCTGGGTCTGCTTAGAATTACCAGATCACTCTAGCACTCATAAGCCGTCAGACTGCTCTCCATGTTGAACAGTCAGTACAAAAGAGATCTGTCCTGAACATAACATGAAAATATTCAAACAATAAACCGTTAAACAAGTCCGGTGCCATAAACTTATTACGCAGGTTTTGATAGGTATGATTGATGATGTTCTGTGGTCGAAATGATGCGATACTACTGCTAGATATGCGTTAATTATGGATTTTCATGTAGTATGCCATGCGTTGTCAAAAGTTTCCTTACGATAGAACTAAGTGTAATTCCACCGCAAGTTTCTCGATGTGATCTGAGGTCGAACATGGGGACTGATTTAGGTTATTGTGGTATGTTCATGATATATGCGACCAGGTTTTCAATCTTTAAAAATGTGTTTGTATAGATATATAAATTGTGATAAAATAAAGTAAAGCAGTAATTATGCGATAATAAAATGGAATACAATAAACCTAAGCTAGATGATATAAGATACAGACTTCATGTTACAAGATGCTGGGGTCAAGGCTGGCTGTGAAAGTTGTGCAAAGACTTAGAATGCAGCGGCAAGTCTTATGAACAAAATAGAAAGAGAAAGACAAATAATATAAACAATGCAAGTTCTCAATTACGTTGAAGCTACAAATGTTGGTTTGCTCTTCTCTTGGCGTACACCTTTCTGTGATCGGCTGCGCTCCCACATGTCTATGGTGAAACAGAGACTAATGTAATGAACACAAGGTTGCTTCCATGTCTGGAAGTACTACTCACTTTAGTTAACACATTCTTTTGACCTTCTCTCGATAGATCAGAATGGCATCTTCACTTCTGCTCTCACAAGTGAAGATGCCGTCTAGCATGCCTTAGCTAAACGCATATTATATCTTTAACACAGATTAAGTACTTAGTTAATTCATATTGCTTATTAGGGAATTAAGAAGACATCATGAAGAAAATAATAAAGGAAAGCTATCGAAACATTTAATATCTCTATCAAGCATTTGATACATGGTGTGAATGAAAAGAGAATGAGAAAGTGAAATAGAACGATGAAAGAGATAGAACAGATACAAACAAGTGCCAATGTCTTGGCACTAATTCGATGGAGATCTGCTTGCTGGATAGGATGGATTTGATGGTAGCAGGGATCTTTGCACAGAGCTTTCAATCAGATGTTTGGCAGATTAGATATGAGATTCACCTCTCGGCCTTATCTTGTCTTCTTCTCGGATTTCTTCACTTAAGCACTCATCCCAGCCTTTTCTCTCAACAATTTTGCAGCACTTACCTTGATCCTGTAGCATTCTTTTTCTCTGAAATCAATGGGGTATTTATAGGTGCAGATCTTTGACTCTGGCCTTATGGTCCCCACTTGATTGTCATGGTAATTTCGAAGATATGGAGGGATATTATTCCTTCTATTATGCAATCAGACCGTCAATTTTGCACAACTGTTAGTTGTACACGTGTCTCAATCCTCCGCTTTTGCGTTGCTCAGCTACATCTTTCGATCATGGATTTACATGCGGTGTTGTTTTTATTACCGCATGCGGTTGAAACACAACTCTGGATCGACTGTCGCATTGCGCTGTCATTGCAGTAATCGTCTCTTCATTGTTGACTGACGGGCGCAATGTGACAGAGATGCGTTGATCAATTTCTCGTGAGCCTTGAGTGCAAGCGGTGACTTGATCTCCTACAAAACAGAGTAAAATTCGGTTTTTCTTCCATCTCTATCGTGTTAGTCGGTGTAATTGCAAACATTTATAATGATTGTAATACTAGGCTAATTTTCATACAATCGGCGTATATTCACTAACTTTTGGCCGCAATATCTAGATAAGGTGGCATAAATAACTTGTATTTCTACAAGTTATCATTTATGCAGTTCTAATCTTGCTCTCTCGAGTCCAGATTCTATCCTAGCTCTCTCGAGTCATTAATTTCTTTCTTTAGACTCTCTCTCGAGTAGCTCTAAAGGGTATTTCGCACAACATAAATCAAGATAATCGCAAGCAATGAACTTCCTAGGTCATGTTAGCTTAGTTTTCCTCAACCCATTCGACTAGTTTAGCTACTCATGCGTTCTAAGATAGTGAACAGATATAGAAATAGAACTTCCATTTTATAAATATAAAGATGAAGTACAAAATAACAATGCAAGTATAGAATCAAGGGTCTGGAAGCAATCTCTTGCTGCCTAGGCTTTTACACTGATTTCTACTCGTGCTTAGAAGATAATCTCACTCTCGCGACAGCCGTCCCGCTCTCTGGTTCTTCGCCTCAGGGTTCTCTCTCGAGTTTCCCTAAGCGATCTCTAGCGTCACCACTCTTCTCTTGCTCTGCCTTAAAATGAAAGAAAACTGCGAACTTATGGAACAAAGAATAGTTGAACTAGTTAATTCGTCAACCCGTCGACCCCTTTTATGAAGAATTCCCTTGGTATTTATAGAGCATCCACGGTGAAAGCAGCTTCTCTCTCATGATTGTACAGATGGGACAGCTTTAATTCCTGACCAATGCGCCAAATAATTTTCACCGAAAAGTTGAATGTACTTTGTGACCGTTATCGGCTGTCAACTTAATTCAGATTCGACTGTCATCAACTTTCTATCCCATCACGATTGATTAGCCTTTCACCCAGATGCGCCCACCATGTTACACTGACCATGTTGCGGCGATCCTTCTCAGGCGAATGTTTGTGAACACAATCATCGCAATGCCTTGGGATGAAGTTGCGCTCGAAAAATGATTTCATATGATCGCAATTCTTGCATTGCGTTAACGCATATTCTACAAAAAAAAAAATACAAAAATCAACTGTTCTAATGCGTTGAACGCATGTGACTGCAATATTATGAAATCAATGCTTCATGGATGCAAATTAACATATTTCATCAACACAATCCAGCATTGTTTAAGAATTTAGCACTAACGTGAATTTCTACCAGTTATCATATTCTTAGAGTGAGAATCCAAAGAGTAGGCTCTGTTCGAATTCAGTAGAGGTGAGTAGGAAAACAGATCGTATAAAACGATCAAGCAAGTGGGAGAAGACAATGACTATCGTATAGTCAAAATGCTTGATCATTTAGGTGAGGTACACGATCGTGTAGGAAAAGCTAGGCGATCATCTATACGATAATTTAGTAAAACTCGGAGCAATCGTTTAGAAAAGAGCGCACGTGGGTGAGCGATCGTTTAGCAAATGTGAGTTATCGTATATGCTCTCAATTACTAAGCGGTCGAATGTAAAACACTCCCTGAGCAATTAAGTATGTTATTTGCAAAATGAAAACAATTTTCATTTATTCTTCAGTTACAAAAACCGAATTGAACTTCCCACTAATGCATGGTTATGGAGAAAACACTGGCCAATTATCCCATAATTTTCCATTTAATAAAATAATAAATATAATCATATTATATTCATAACCTATAGTTTGATATCATATATCAACCATAGTATTTTCTCCTCTACTTGAAATAAATGATATTTATAACCAATTTCCTCCAAATAATGTATTTCATACATAAAGTCAATTAAATCATATATAATTAACTAGTTCAATCATATCATATATAATCGAACTCCCTCTTGTCAATTTGAACATTTCAAACAGACCCAAAAATTTATTCTCAACTTGTATCCATGCTATCAAGGAGACCTTATGAACCTATGGCTCGAAGCTCCAACGGTATATGAATAGCTAACTAAACTCTTTAGCCACGAGATCCACTATCTGTTAACTGCCAAGCATTCTACTAAAAATCGACAACTGAACTCTTCTAACCACAGATATATTTATGTGTCCATTGGATATAACCAATCATGAGTACGATAACCCTTCACAGATGCTTATAAGTACAGCTGGGCCAATTTACTATTTTTCCCATGTAGTTACATCTTACTTCTTAAGTACCACTGATCCCTCTAATGAACAATACAACATAGTCCTACTATGTGTGAACACCTCTCGAGGCATGAGAAAGTGTGTGGCGCCACATCATTCAAGCCCCGGGATCAGCCTTTAAGGGAGCCATCTATCTACTTACCCCTGCTTTGGGGAAGGAGTGAATTTCATCTTGTGTAGCTGAGTTCCCAGCTCCCAGATCAGACGAATCCCCAAACTGGTTGGTTTGAGTCGGCGACTTGGTCACTCATACCCATGCAAATCAAAGAACCACCCTCAATGGCAGGAGTTCGCAACTCACTCAGGATTGAGGTCATGTTACCTATTGTCGTCCTATTGTAGTGAAGTCTTTGTCATGAACGACGTTATATAATGAGACGTTAACACTTTGTGGTTAGGTCTTATACAAACTCTTTGTATAGGATGCCCTCACTTGCATATCCCCACACGAATGATCAGAATTAGACCATCTATGGCAAGTCACGACACATGTAACTATTCCACAAAGCGGGCTGCATCCATAGTGTTACCAGGATAAGGTTTCCTTCCTATATCCATATACTACAGACCATTTTGTTTATCACTTAAGACATGATCCACTTGTATGTCACTGATAACTTATAGAAATACAAGTTATTTATACCGTTTTATTTAGATTATGTGGCAAAAAGAAGGAAAAGTTGCATCGACAGTATAGAAATTGGCTTAGAAACGCAAAAATTATAAAGTGTCGTAAGCACATTCGCTAACCCCATTGCGATGGCAAAATGGAATGCCCAAGTCTTTGTTTTGTAGGAAACAGGTCACCGCATGCGACAATCACTCGAGGACAAAAATGAACAATGCATTATCACCGCATGTGGCAATCAATCAAGAACAGAAAAGAACAACGCAATTGCAGAGCATGCGATGATCGATCATGGATGCAAACGACCAACGCATTTGCACCACATGCGACAATCGATAAAAAGATCAAAGCAATTACACCGCATACAGCGATCGATCGTAGATGTAAAGAACGATGCATTTGCAAGAACTTCTGAAATTGTACAGCTTTTCTGTTGTACGATTCTGACAAATTAAATGTGGAGCAGAGCGGACATTTCCACTAAGTCATGGCAGGAAAAATCAGCTTTTCAGAGTGAGACCACTGATGCAGAAGTTGCCAAAGTCTATAAATAGTTTCGTCAAATTCAAAGAAAGGAGGCTGGTCTGAAGAGAGAACTTAGAGAAAATCCGGGGAGAAAGACGAGACAAGACCGAAAGGTAAGTCTCTGGAGCAAGCAATTCATTCCCATTCCCGAAGAAGAATCTATGTGCAATTGGTCACTTCTACCTAGAAAACAAGCCTAAGAGGGAAGTTCTCCACTCCATTCCTACCAAACGCTAGCAAGCAAATCGTCTTCGATCGGGATCTTGTCAAGACATTGGCACACTTTCTGTATTTGTTATCATTTTCTATTCATCTACCGTGTTCATCTCTAATCTTTCATTCATTATCTATAACAAACGATTATCTTTAGATTTCAATGTCATTATCGTATTCATCATCATCTCTCTGTTTTTCATTATACATTCATCATCCATTTCTTTCACCATGTGTAACTAATCCCCCAGGGTAAAGGGGAAGGATTAAGCGAGTAAATCCTTGTTGAAGAAATCGGCTAAGTTTAGTTAAAGCATGCTCAACGGCATCTTCACCTGTGAGAGCACAAGTGAAGATATTATTCTATCTCTCGAAAGAAGGTTGGAAGAATGCGTTAACTAAAGCGAGAAGTATTTCCAGAGATGGAAACAACCTTGCGTTCACCACGTTCATCCATGTTTCACCATAGACATATGGAAATGCGGCCGATCACTAAACGTTGTAAGCCAAGGGAAAGCAGAACCTTAGTTGCATCCTCAACAGGAATGACGAATTTGTGATGTCCTTTCCCTCAACCCATTCTCTTTCTGACACATTTCATAAGACTTGCCACCGCATTCATCAGATACTTTTACACATCTTCATAGCCAGTCCTCAACTTGTATATTTAATTGTTTATTCATTTTTTTATTACCACACTTTATTTTATCACCGCAATTTACTTATCATCACAATTTATTTTACCGCAATTTATTTATCATCACTTTTACTTATCATGCATGTTATATTATTATCGCATTCTACATTTCACCGCATTTTACTTTTCAAATCCAATTCATTCTTTTGTTTTCCCGGTTGCATATATCACAATAGTATCGCATTAATCACCGCAATCGCCCGTGTTCGACCTTCAGATTCTTTTCTGAGAAACTTGCGTTTGGAATTCTTACGTGTGTTTCCAGTGTAAGAAAACTTTACTGACACACGCACACTACACGAACTCATACTACGACAGCATCTATAAGGGCTATTATCGCATACATTTATTTGAACGTCAGTATCACATATTATTATTATCGCCAAAGCGACTAAGTCTAGCAAACCTAACAAGTTGTTGACCAAACAATGATTCAAATCAAATCATTATTCATATTACAAACTTTCAGGTCACCACATACATGCTTAAGTTACATAATGATACAAGGGATTTAGTTTATTGGTTGTGGGTAAAGAAAATAAAACATTCCAATGTGGAAAAAGTCAAGAAGTGAAGTATATAATTCATATATTATAGATCACAAAGCGTGTTCGTACAAACTTTTTTACCAAACCACAGACACGAGGGGACTTTAGGTGGCATCATCCTCAACAATCATCCCACTTGTCTTAAGCGAGTGGAGGTGCTACAAAAAACTAGGTGCAAAATAATCAACTGGAGCACATAAGGGGCCCAGTACAATAAAATGTTCTCCCACTTGCCCTAGTACAGCTGCGGGCGGTCCTATACCCATGTCTTTTTAAGGCGACCCTTAAACACTTGTAGCTGTGAGAGCCTTCATAATGGGGTCAGTGACGTTTGTTGCTCCAATGAGATCTTCGTGACAATCAATTCCCCTCGATTGAACCTATCTCGCGATTAGGTGATACTTCCGCCTCCATTGGTGTTTACCGTGCCTATGACTCCTTGGCTCCTGAGTTTGCCACAGCACGGACTACCTATCACAATTATATGGGTGATAGGACTAACATTATCTGGAAACAACTTCTACTCATTCAAGAACATCCTAAGCCAATGGCCTCCTTAGTGCTTTCACAATCGCTATTGTACTTCGACTCTAGTTGGAGTCGGTCCGATGCACCCTCCCTGTTAGATACTTCGCCACACTACAACTCCTCTATTAAGAGTAAAAATTGACCTTGAAGTGGACTTGCGGGAGTCCTTATCAGTCTGAAAGTCAGAATCTATGTATCTAGTAAGGATCAAATCCCTAGATCCAGACACGAGCAAGTAGTTCCTCGTTCTCCGAAGATACTTAAGGATGTTCTTAACTGCGGTCTAGTGACTGATGATGGGCAGAAATGCATGTCATCTTAGACTTTTTATTTAAAATTATGAGGGCTGTTAAGAGAAATATGCGGCAAATATGTCGGGAATTCATGAGAAAACGAGTTTGCGTCGATCGACATTAAGAATCTCGACTAACCCACTATTATGTGTCATTATGCATTCAATTGTCTATCTTTGTAGCTAACGTAGGTAGCGAAGCCGGGCTATCGCAGAGACGATCGCATGTGGATAATTTCTCCATTGCAACGGCGAACGCATACGTTCGACGCATGGATGTTTCAGCCCTCAACAGCATGCATCCATCGCGTAGAAGTTGTGATCGTCGATTGAATACGGTTATCGCAGAGAAGTTGTGGCCATCGAGCAAAGGCAGTCATTGCAAGGAGATTGCAGCTACATGATGATAACCATAATAGAGGGATGAACACAAGGTTGGTGGAATGCAACATGAATGCATACCTTAGGAGTATCAAAAGATGATGTTGACATTTTACCTACCACGCCGTTAGCAGCAGAGATTTAGAAAAGGACCACCGCGCCGCGAGTGTCAGATTCAGAGTAGGTCCATTAATGCTATCGGCGATCAAGCTCTATAAATAGAAGCCGATGAGCAGAATTTCAAATCATCCAAGTTTCTACCTTCGGGTGGATCCTTGTGATCCAGACGAAAGCGTGAGAAAAAAGCTTGAGAAGAAAGCTTGAGAGTTCTTCATCTCCTTCATCCATTCCGAGTGATGACTGGAGCCTTCGTCGGCACTAGAGCTTGAGAGAGTCTGCTCCACCACCCTTTCGTGGCACCACCGGCAGCCTTGACACACATCTGCTGGAAGCAAGACATTGTTTCCAGCTAGCCTTTCCATTTCTCTTCTTTTCTTATCTTGTATTGTATTACATTTTGGCTTAAGGAATTAATACATTTTGTGATCAATGGATTTCTATATTTTCCTTCAACTCCATCTCTATCTTCATTTACTTAGAATCCTTAACTTTCATTGTATCACTTAGTGAGATTTTTAGAGTATCGCATACTTAATGATGTAGTATAGGAATATGAAGCATGTATAAACCACCGGGAGGTGTGCATTGCGTGAGTGTTATGAGAAAACCTTATTTGCTTAGTGTGATGCTGTAGCAATGCTTGTTTATAGGCGGACACAATGCTTGTCTATGAGTAAAGTCAGCAACAACCAACTGCCCGGGAGGGTAAGTGGTTGGTCGCATTAAGCAATGTAAGCTAGTATTCACTAGAGATAGGAATAATCTTACGTCAACCAGGTTTATGTGATTACATTGTCTTATGAGCGCATCATTCATCATTTAGGAATACTTGGGAGAGTAGTCTAAAAACCAGATCTAAGACTTGAGAGAACGGATTGAATCGTATAAGCAAGAATGGGAAACTTAGAGATAAGCTCCATTTGCTATTACACAGCGTATTCACCCTACGGATAGGATATTGCATGCATCCAGAAGTAGGATACGGTGGTATGCGGCTATCACGCTTATGCGGCGAGAGCACGTGACCGGGTTATGGAGGCTTAGAAATAGGTTTCTCGATACTATCGCATATACATCGCATGCATCCTAGAATTAGGCTCAAGTTGTGTAGCATGATCGCATAGCTTGCATTGGCTGGGGTTGCCCTTGCGGTCAAGCTCAGTGTTGCAGTGAGGACATCCTCACATTTTATCTATTTCTCCATGCATTTTACTACGCGTCAATATTTGCGTGTCTCTACCTCTCAGTTATATTCCCACCGCTTTGTCTGTTAGTTAGGAGTAGGAGTAGTTTATAGTTTACAACCCCCATCATTCTTTTATTTATCCGCCGTAAACGCATCACTGCACACATTTAGCTATCGACCTCGGATCACCCCAGAAACTGGCGTTCTCATTATACTTGGCGAGAGCATAAGAGAACTTGTGACAGTAATGCATGGTCATTGCATATGAGATGAACGCATACATTTCATTCCAACGCATCACCGCCGACGCATGAGTATAAACGCATAACCTAAGACATGCATCCCAAATTGCATCCACATAATTTTAGTCATTAGTGACCCTAACCTGGGTTAGACTGATAACTACTGATTATTCCCACAGTGTAGCAGATGTTTGGTGTAGTACATGTTGGGATTGGTGTCCTAATTCTCTTGGAGTCTCGTTGTTTGTAAAGATACACATTGTTTGATGAATAAAATAATTGTTATTTAGTTCTTGCATTTACTCAAATTCAATAAACAAATCTCATTGGTTATCTTATGTGAACTTAAGCATGTATATATGACATACAAGTGGATCATTCCTTAAGTGATAACCTAGATAGGTCTGTAGTATAAGGATTAAGGTAGGATACCTGATCCTAGTGACAGTACGGATACGACCTGCTTTATAGAAGTTTGCAAGTGTTGTAAACTACTACAAATGGTAGATCCTGACCATTCATGTGGAGACTTGCGAGCAGGGGTGTCCTATACAAAGATTTTGTATAAGACCTGGACCACGAGATGATTAGACTCTGTATATAACACCATTGATACTGGAGACTTCATCTCATCTAAATGACCATAGGTGACACGACCTCAATCCTGAGTGTTTTGGGAACTCCTACTTTTGAGCGCGGTCCTTTGATTAGTATGGGTGAGAGTGGCCAGATTGCCAACTCCACATGCCTACCTTTTTGGAGACTTGTCTGATCCAGGATCTGAAAACTCAATCCATAAGATGGAATTCACTCCTTTCTTGAAGCAAGGATAAGTAGAGAGATTGCTCCCTTAAAGGCTGATTCCAGGGCTTGAACATAGTGGCCACAACTTCTCTTTGGAAGAGAGGACTCAGTCATAGTAGGACCATGACTTATGTCCATTATAGGGATCAGTGGTACTTAAGGAGTTAGATGTAACTACAGGGGCATAACTACGGAGCGATCTATGAAGGGTTCTCACACTTTTGATTGGTTAAGATGGATATATAATATATCTGTGGTAAGAAAAGTTTAGCTATCAGTCTTTAGTGGAGTGCCTGGCAGTTAACAGATGGTGGATCCCATGACTAAAGAGTTTAGTCAGTTATTCACGTACCGTTGGAGCTTCAAGCTATAGGTCCATAAGGTCCTCTTGGTAGCTCAATGGATTCAGTTAAGGATCAGTTCTTGGTGTTGATTTGAAATGTTCAAATTGATAAGAGGTAATTCGATTATATATATATGATCGGTATGATGTATGAGATACATCTAATGGAGGATTAATGTAAATGAGATTTACATTAAGTACCATGGAATAGAAAGAGAACTATGGTTTATATGTTTCATGAGATGAAATATTAAAACTATAGGTTATAAATATAGTATAATAAGTTGGTTATCATTTATATTTACAATAATATTAATTATTGGATAATTAAATATTTTTTTAATAACCAATTGAGTGGGAGGTTATTGGTGGTTCATGGTAATCGTGAGATAAAAGGAAAATTGTTTTCCTAATTTTGGTAAGTTTTGAAAATTTTGTTTTGAGATTGTTCTCTTGAAAAAAGAATTTCACGAAGATTGTCAAATAAATACAGATTTACTAAACGACACTTGAAAAAAGGTAAACAATCGTGTAGTGTTTGTAGGCAATAGACACGCTGCTAAACGAGGAGCTAAACGATCACTTAGCTTTTGCTAGACGATTGGGCATCAACCTATACGATAGGTCCAGTCTTTTTCCACTTGCCTAATCGTGTACACGATTGTTGAATCCTCCTTCGTCTTCCTCATTGCAAGTCCACATAGAGCCCACCCTCTGGATTCTCACACCGAGAATACCAAAGTAGCCTTTTTGGTGGTTTCATACTCAACTTGAGGCCGTCGAGGTTCTGTGGAGGCTATTCGTGTTGCTAGGGTGTTGATGCGTTATTTTATGCGCGTGATGAAATAATGGAAGGTTTGCATTGATGGAAAATGCATCGTTCAAACAAGTTTTCCCAGCAAGACCCAAGTATAAACCCTACTGAGTTTCCTGAAAGCCCAGGGTCGAACTCAAGACAAAGGAAACAATATACGGTGGTAATTTTTAGATCACTTTGGCGGTAACAATAAATTAATGGTTGGTTGGTTTGTTGTTTAAAGTATAAAAAGTATGCGACGAATTGAGATACGAGTAATTATGTGAAAGAGTACACTGAGTATGCAGTGGAACGGGTTGAGAAGGTCTTTAGCTAGCATTTTTCGAGAATACGTTCAAACTATAACGATCATGCTACACTTATTGCGACAGCAAATTCATTTTCCAATGCAAATGCAGTGGCTTCCTAATTTTAGGACGCATGTATGAATGCGATAGTGTCTATAAAGCTTATTCCTAAGTCTTTACTTCTTGCCTATGCAATGTTGGAAGAATGCACACAAGGACCAAAAGTGACCGCATACAATCATAACTATTGATGACGGGAAATTAGAAAGTCAATTTTACTCGACAACGAAATCCTTGGATGTGGTATGCGATGCATGTTCCTAGATATGCATTGATAGTCATGCGTCGATGGTCATGCATTGGAATGAATATACGCCAACAAATATATGCGATGACCATGTGTCCTGTCACAAGTTTTCTTTGGGCTTCATTGCCAAGTATAACGTGAACGGCAAGTTTCTCGGATAATCTGAGGTCGAACACAGGGACTTGTAGCTATATGTATGCGGTGATGTGCATGCGACAGTTTAAATAAAAGAATGGAAGGGAAGTCGCTAAGTTAATCCTACTCCTACTCCTATTTAACAAACAATGTAATGAGAATATGCATGAAAGGTAGAGATAAGACAAACCTTGACATGAAATAAATGTATGGGAAAATAGATAAAATGCGGAGATGATTTCATTGCAACCTTTAAGAGTGACCGAAAGGGCAACCTTAGTTAACGCAAGCCATGCGATCATGCAACACACATACTATAGTAAACCACCTCTCAGTGCGAATGCTACAGCTTCTAATGCTAGAACGCATGCGATATATGCGATAAGTCTATATGACCTACACATAAGCCTCTATTCTTATTTATGCGATGACAAAATGACACACACACAAATAAGGCAACCACATAATATCACTCCCATCTCTAGGATGCATACGATGCAGGTTGACAAACAGAGCTTATCTCTAAGTCCTTATCTCTTTCTTATGCCGATCTAATCTCGCTCTTTCGAGTCTAGATTCTAACCTAGCTCTCTCAAGACATTAGGTTCTTTCTTTAGACACTCTCTCGAGTAGGTCTAAATGGGTGTTGGGCACAACATAAAACAATACAAACGCATGAACTTGGTTGACGCAAGATTATTCCTATATCTAGTGAACAATGCATACATTGCTTACTGCGACCAACCACTTACCCTCCCGGGCAGTTGATTGTTGCTGACTTTACTCATAGACAAGCAATGCGTTAGCCTATAGACAGGCGTTGCAGCAGCTTCACACTAAGTAAATTAGATTACTCACACACTCACGCAACGCACACCTCTTAGTGGGTTGCTACATGCTTCATATCCCTAATCCACGTGACTAAGTATGCGATACCCAAGCAATCCCACTAAGTGTTGCAATGAAATTAAAGATGCTAAGCAAAGAAGATGGAGATGGAGTTGAAGGAGATAGAGAAATGCATTGAAAAAAAGTTGTATTAATTCCTTAATCACAAAATGTCATACAATACAATATGAGAAAAGAAAGGGAAATTAAATGACCGGCTAGAAGCAAAGGCTTGCTTCCACCGCGATGTGCGTCAAGGCTGCCATGGTGCCAGATGTATGAAGAATACATCAATCTCGAGATCTAGCTCGGTCGTCACTCGGAATGGATGAGGAGTTGAAAACTCTCAGCCATCTTCTCACCCTATTTTTTTTGGCATCACGAGGGAAATTCCCAGTTCACAAGGATCATCCCTGGATAACTTAAATTTCTACTCATCGACTTCTTTTATAAAGCTTGGGTTGCCAACAACGTTAATGGACTGCTTCGTATCTAATTTGTTCGGTGGCGTTGGTGCCTTTATGAACCACACGCACCGGAGCATGAGGGCGTCTATGGATTTATCCACTATCGATTAAAATTTCTAACCTTTTATTAAATATTGGTTTTATTGTCTTAAAACTCGTAGTTTTGTAAATTTAATAAACATATTTTGTTTTTTTTTCGATAAAGTTGTTTATGAATTGTAATTTTGAATCTAATAAACTAAGGTCTTGAGGCTATTTAATGTAGTTGAACTTTATGTATGACATAAATGTGGATAAAGTTCATGATATATAGCCAAATGGTCTATAGTATAGAATTAAGTGACGCCTTATTCTCGCCTTATTTTGGGAACTATGGATGCGGCCCCTTTGTATTAGTACAAACGATGTGATCCTGAATCATTTCATATAGAGATATGTGAGTGGAGGCATCCTATGCAATGAATTTGCATAAGACTTGAATGTGGATTAAAAGGAATGGATGAATGAGGGTTACTTATGCACGCAATCATAGCGTTGTGGCATGGCTTAAGCTATGCATTTTATGCCATGCATCAGAGGTCATGCGTTGGAATGAAAATTGGCCCATTGATCTAGTATGCAATGACCACGCATTTCCTATCACAAGTTTTTCTTACGCTCGCGCCAAGTAATATGTGAACACAAGTTTCTCGGGTAATCTTGAGGTCGAACACAGGGTGACTTGTCATCAATAATGCTTGTGAGCAATGCGTTCGAGATGAATTAAAAATAAAAAGAATAAGTTTAATAGATTTAACACTAACTCCTACTCCTAACTAAACAGATTGAGCAATACAGAAGACTTGCATGAGAATGGTAGATACCACAACCATTATGCATAGTAATGTTTATTAATCTTAAGATCACGATAATACCAAGCTCGTCACACTAACGCATCGCACACCTTTTCGGTGGGTCAGCCGCATGACTATATCTGTATAGTGCATGGTTGCGTCGAAATAAGATGTGCCTATCTTTTAGAGACAATGCATACTTTTGCTTTAGTGCGTTACCACTCTTACCTTCTCAGGCAGTTGCGCGGCTATTATAATTTTATAGACAAGCATTCACAACCCATAGACAAGCCGTTGCTTTACAGCCTTTCACCAAACAAGAGAATTAACTCACTATACTCCGCACAATGCAATCTCGGTGGGGTTGCTACATGTGTTCTATCTTTAAGCTACACGATTAGTATGCGATTTTTGATAAATAAACGTTGAAGGATAAAATGATAGAGACTAAAGATGATGGAGGAATTACGGACAATGAAGGAATCAAGATATGCATTGATTCACAAGATGTCTTTTAATATCTTTAAGCTAAACATTTAAATACAATACAGAGGTTAGAGAGAAATGAAGGACTCTACGTGTAAGGTTCCGGTGTGCCATGATGAATGGTGGAAGAATGTCTCTCTCAACTATCTTCCGGTGAAAGCTTCGGTCGTCACTGCGCGTCTGTTGTGGAGAGAGAATATTCACTGAAAATTCTTTCATGCTCTTCTATGATCATAAAACTACCTATGTCTTGAAATGAAGTCGAAGGGCATTTATAGGGTTTAACACCGACAGCTATTCATGATTGCATTTATGTTCCATTCTGCCTTGTCATGGTATGGGCAATGGTCACATCGTCTTTCTATCTTGTTGATACTTTCCGAAGGTATGCGTTCAAGATTTGATTTAGCTGAAGTATCAACGCATTCTACCCATCTTTTTGATCGTCTTTTATTATGGTTGTCCTTCCGTGCTGCAATTTTTCAATTGAATCACCACAACTTTTCCATGCGATTGGGCACATTCGATCACCACAACTTCCATATAATGGGACGCATTTCGATGCACCAAACTTCCATGCGATGGAGCGCATGCGATGTATTTTCAGCGCATGCGTTTGTCTTTGCGGTTCCGCCTACGCTTCAGCGATGCGTTTGTCTGCGGTTGCTTATTTCCAACGCATTGCGGTTTGATTCCTTCGATAGCTTAAAAAATAGGGACACTTTGGCCACCGGAGGAGTAACAACATATATTGGGGTCCAGTGAGGATTTTAAGGTGCTAATCAACAAAAAACTTCAATTTTTCTACAAATTCGAAGTATATTCATCCGCATTATTCTACTTATTAGCCTCATAATTCTAATAAAGTCTTATATAACTGATTATTTCTACCAGTTATTCACTGAACCATAAATATCACTTTTTACTATTCTAAATGTCGTTTTATGTATAACAACTGACTATTTCAGATTAATTGATGGACCTAGGTAACTTAATCTTATCCTGAGCTAACTATGAACTCTTGGTTTCTTAGATCGTGCATTATGAGGGACAGTTCATCGTCACTGGCCCACATGAAGCTCCCATTTCAAGTGGTAAGATTAGTGGATAGCTAGGTAAACATAGGGTGCAAGATGGAATTCACTTCAATACT